>NW_007578937.1:40485-189854 GCF_000690725.1 Stegastes partitus | reverse complement strand
CAAATTTTTCAAACCCTTTATTCAAGATTTTTGTAGACCACATCGGATCAGGTCCAGATGACAAACCACTACGTTTAGACGGGTCAAAAAGAACTAGATTTTCCCAGAGAGGCCTTAAGCAGCACCTGATTCATTAAGCCTTTGTTTCTCCTGCAAAAAAAAAAAAAAGGCAGATTTCACAGCTTTTCTCACACCTGTGCCACATCAGAGCAGTCGGTCATGATCTTGTTCAGACTTGCTCGGTCTGAGTTTAGTGGCTTCGAATGCAGGATATCAGTTTAATGTGGCCTACATGCCCCAAAGCTGAAAAATCTTCTTTCCTGAACTTTTCTTCACTGCCAAATCAGAAACTAACTCAGGTTAAAAGTCTACTTTAAAGCATACATTTCAAAAATGTTGAACAACTCCTTTAGAAAAAAACAACTCAATTTGAATTGCCTTGTCTGAAGCACATTAACTACATTTCTGGCTCAGCCTAAATAAAACATTCATGATATCTAAACAAGCTGATTTTTTAGTCTAACAAGCAACCAGATGTCTTTGTTACTGCTTTTAAAAATAAAGATAATCACAGACTACGACTGATAGTAAAAACATCTTTAAACCTAAATGCTTCCTAAATTGTTCCTAAGTGATACCTACCTCCAGCTCGACTCGCAAATCTCACACAAACAGCTGTTGGGGCTTTTTGAGCCCTCCACGCAGACACGTGGACCAATCAGAGCCGAGCTCCGGGCGTCATGTCCAGGTGTGCAGGGCAGCTCATCAGTGAGGTAATGACTGGCTCTCTTCCAGCAGGTGAAGGTTTGTTTTGTGGATCCGGTAGCGCACTCTGCTTCAACCTCCCACATGTGTTTGGTTGTTTTCACACAGAGCAGCGCATAGAGTTAAATATTTCTGCTTTAATGGTGAGAGTATGTCTATACAGAGAAGTGCTGAAGGGTACATTCAGGGTCAGATGTGAGAAATTTGTTAAAATCAAGAAAAGTTTCAGGTCGATCCATTTGAAAGCTTCTGTTTGATGCTCCCTGCTGTTGTTAAATGTGTTTTTATTGTATCTATCTTTATTTATTTATTATAATTACTTGCATCTTCTGCACTTTAATTTTATAAAGCTTAATTTCATGCTGTTCATCATTTTCTAAAATTGAACAATAATAATAATATTTTAGTTTGGATTTATATCTAGATACACTTTCCTACCATGTATCCACCGCTGGGTGCCTGTCTTTCTTTAAAAATATTCATCCAATATCCCTCTTTTATGGATAGCAAGTAGCCTATTATGAAAAAAAAACTGTCATTGGAGAATATAGAAAGTACAAAGTCAGGTCACTGGGGTTTGTACAGCACATTTAAAACAGCAGACATTAAGTTAAATGCTTTCTGAGAATTAAGAGTGATGCTAAAATTTACCTCATAAGTTTAAATGTTAAGACCCTACAATTATGTTACACCTTTACCAAACTCATTTAAATATTAACTCTACAAGATCTACATACATTTTTAGATATCCAAATAAAGTGAAAATGGGTTCAAGCAGTTGTCCATTTAGTTAACTTTTGATGGACGTCTCAGGCTCGAATGTAGAAGCTGTTGCAAATTGTATTGCATTTCTCAGCTCTTCCTATTTATAGTTTTTTTGTTCTCTTTTTCTTCCTGTCACCTCTTTGTGCTCTTTCCTGCATCTGTACAGCTGCAACAAGTGAGTTTCCCCCATCGGTGGTGAAAAATAAAGTGTAATCTAAACTTAGAGTCATTCTGAAAGCTGAGCTAAAAGCCAAGGTGTAGATAATAAAATCAATGTTTTGTTGGTTTGTTTTACACCTGTCCCTTCCCTACATCAAGTGATTTACTCTGAGAAAACACACGGCAGCTCAAGTCTCAAGTGAAGTTTATATTTTACATGATTCATTGGAGTTAATCTCAATGAATGGACACTTGCATACTGCTTGTCTTTTCACAGACTTGTGGCACTGATTCTGGTAGGTTGAGATGAAAGAGAAAGTCATTATTTAATGAACTCTAATGATTGAAAGGCAGATTCAAGGTCAAGACATTGCAAGCAGATTTACCAGTTTTTTGTCTGTTAGGATTGATAGGAGGAAAATTTCCTGACCTGTCATGGGAGACTCTGAAACTGCTGTTAGAGTGTCTTAAATCTGCTGCAGGAAACAATATGGCTGAACTGAATTTAGACATGTTGGGTTTAAAAATGGAAATATTATCGCGTTCTGCAGAAATATTCTTTTCTTTTGCAATAAACTAACTTTGTTGTGTTTGTATGCTGTTTGTAGGATCATGCTGGTGTGCTCCATTTCACGAGGATGTAATATAACTGCTGTAATTAGCTTTTGTTTCACACTTAACTAAGTTTCAAAGTAAATTACACGCTAACAGTCGAATTTAGAAAACACATTAAACACAGTATAAACTAGAATATACTGCTCAAAAAAAATAAAGGGAACACCTAAACAACACAGTGTGACTCCAAGTCAGTCACACTTCTGTGAAACCAACCTGTCCAGGTAGGAAGCAGCACTGATGGTGAATCAGTTTCACCTGCTGTAGTGCAGATGGAGCAGACACCAGGTGGAGGTGAGAGGCAGTTAGCAGGACAACCCCTATAAAGGAGTGCAGGTGGTGACCACAGACCATGTCTCTGTTCTCGTCCTTTCTGGCTGATGTTTTGGTCACTTTTGCATATTGTCAGTACCCTCAGCCCCAGAGGCAGCATGAGGCGTGTCTACAACCCACACAAGTTACTCAGGTAGTAGCTCATCCAGGATGGACATCAATGCAAGCTGTGGCAGAAGGTTTGCTGTGTCTCTCAGCAGTGTCCAGAGCCTGGAGGAGATACCAGGAGACAGACCGGTACACCAGGAGACGTGGAGGGGGCCGTAGGAGGGCAACAACCCAGCAGCAGGACCGCGACCTCCTCCTCTGTGCAGGAGGACCAGGAGGAGCTCTGCCAGAGCTGCACAATGACCTCTAGCAGGCCACTACTATGCATGTTTCTGCTCAAACTGACAGAACCAGACTCCATGAGGTGGTCTGAGGGCCCCACGTCCACCATTGGGGCTTGTGCTTACAGCCCAGCACCGTGAAGGGAGATTGGCATTTGCCAGAGAACACCAAGATTGGCCATTGGTGCCCTGAGCTCTTCACGGATGAGAGCAGATTCACACTGAGCACATGTGACAGATGTAACAGAGTCTGGAGACGCCGTGGAGAACGTTCTGCTGCCTACAGCATCCTCCAGCATGACCGGTTTGGTGGGTCAGTAATGGTGTGGGGAGGCATTTCTTTGGAGGGCCCACAGCCCTCCATGGGCTAGCTAGAGGTACCCTTACTGCCATCAGGTACCGGGATGAGATCCTCAGACCCACTGTGAGACCACATGCTGGAGCAGTGGGCCCTGGGTTCCTCCTGATGCATGATAATGCTCAGCCTCATGTGGCTGAAGTGTGTCAGCAGTTCCTGATGATGAAGGCATTGATGCTATGGACCAGCCGGCCCGGTCCCCAGACCTGAATCCAACTGAGCACATCTGGGACATCGTGCCTCGTTCCATCCACCACAGACTGTCCAGGAGTTGATGATGCTTTAATCCAGGTCTGGGAGGAGATCCCTCAGGAGAACATCGTGCCTCATCAGGAGCCTGCCCAGGCCTTGTAGGGAAGTCCTACAGGCACGTGGAGGTCACACACACTACTGAGCCTCATTCTGACTGGTCTGGAGGGATTTCCACTGAAGCTGGATCAGCCTGTGATGTGATTTTCAACTTTTATTTTGAGTATGATTCCAAATCCAGACCTCTGTGGGACAATAATTTAGACTTAGATTGATCATTTTTTGTTCTAAACGCATTCCACTATGTAATGAATAAAGACTTTCAACAGGAATATTTAATTCATTGAGATCTAGGATGTGTTGTTTTAGTGTTCCCTTTATGTTTTTGAGCTGTGTATATAGGCTCTATAGCTGACAACATACTCGTATAGACATTGCTCTGCAAAATGCTGGGCACAAGCTGAACTCCATCCAGAGACCACAAGTTGAGAAAACAGTTTTATTTTCTAAACAGCTTCCCACATGCAGGCCCTGCAGAAACAGAACGTTCTCAACCATCCTCACATCTGAGGCTCAAATCTCATGACTTGAGATCTCGTGCTCTGCAGCTCACACCAGGTTGATTTGCCCCGTCGCCCCTCCTCCTGTGTCTAATGTTTGATGTTAAAAAAGATGTTTTCTTACTGACTACGGATGTGGCTCGGTGCATCTGTATTACACAGCGCGTCATAACCAAATGCTAAAACGACACAACACTCATGTTGAGAGTCGCCTTGTAGGCAGGAGAGGCGTCCAGCAGAGGGAGACAGACGCCTGCGCAGTCGCTCATCGGTCACCACATGTTCAGCGGACGTTGCACAGAAAACACAGTGCTGTTGCATCATTTAATTTCCTGCAGCTGTATGACATTTGCAGTGCTGAAATAGAACTTATGCAACAGACGGGATTGTGTTTGTGTTGTCAGCTTTAAAAAAAAAAAAATCTGTGTAGGTAATGTTAATAGATGTTTAAAGACAAATTGTCGATTATTTAACTCGTCTAATCAAATGTAATTGTTAAATATTTGCTGGTTGCATGTTCTTTTTAAATCAATACGTGAATAAATGAGATTTAGAGTGTTGGTCAGACAAACCAGAGTTCTGATGGCTTCTGGACGGGCTCCTACAACTTGTAACGAACATTTGTTTTGCATTTTTATTTTAGATAAAACAAATATTCATGTGGCAATCAGCCGTTTAACCAGTAGTGGAAATATTTAGTAGTTGCTGCTGTGGTTGATTATCAGTCATTTGTGCTGTTCACTGAAGGATCAGTGATGCTGGTAGCTGATGACGGCTATCGTCAATAGTTTTTTAAAATTATTATTATTTTTGTTTTATGTGACTTTTAAAAGTGTAGAAACGTGGCAGCCCTGGTCAGGAAACCAACTAAGGACCCTACCATTATGTGGCACCCATTTGGTCACCAGACATCAATTTATTATTGAGTATTATTGTTGTTATTATTATTACTGCCTTTTTTCTCTCACTGTAACCAAACCCAGCTTGTTTCAGTAACACCAGTGGTGCTTCTCCTGAGACACTGCTTCAGTGTATGCAGCTAAATTTACCCACAGGATGACAAATCCTGTCTTGCACAGGTGTTGAAATCATATTCTGGTATTTAGTTAATTCAGCAGAAGTCATTTTGCACCTCCAGGGAGATCATGAGGCGGCACACAGGAACTGCAGCTCTTGCAGCAGGTTGCATCAGTCTCGTCTGACTGGCCGAGACTTGCAGTGAAGAGCGCCGCCACGGCCGCTCTGCTCAGTGTGACTGCTGCAAGGTGAAACCGCCGTCACATTTCAGTGTGTGTGATAGACAAGTGAGCTCATATTTACCATGAGCCAAGGACATGTGTGACACAGTCAGCTCACGTATCAGGGAGTGATACCGATAGAAGGGATTTACAGCACAGAATCCGATGAAACGGTCTCAGCCTTGGCCCGACGATAAGCCTGCGAGTTAATATGAAACTAGAGATACCGGAGAACACCTATCAGGGAAAGTACGGTTGTTTTCACTTTGGCCCTTTTGGCTCGAAGCACAGCGTGAACACAGTACAGGAACCAGACAGACGAGTGTGTCGTTCAAAGCATTTTATTGCATTTATTTTTTTTTTTTAGAAAAAACAATACAAAATTCTGTAGCAACTGTCATAAATGTTGCCTTGAGTGAACTGCAATCATTCACATGGTACAGTAAAGTGCTTATTTTAAATCAAAATATTTTTGTACTTAAAGGATGTATTCATTTTAAATTTCTTCCCATAAACAGGATGGGCTTGGGGTGATTCAGACAGTGTTAAAATCAGGCGTCAACTCAAAAAAAAAAAAAAAAAATGCTTGAGGACTGTGTCAGTATAGACAGAATGACCCCACACCATGCCCATGAAAAGAACCATTTATAAAACATTTGATCAATGTTGCTGGATTGTAAATGCTTTTGCCTGTGGGCTACATTCAAATTGTGGGGAGGTTGAGGATACTGTCCATTTGAATGAATGACTTTAACACTTCTTTACTTCAAAATGACATACAATATAAAACTTGAGAGGCTGTAGGATGTCGTGTTGTCCCCTATCCCCAATAAGAGGCAGTCCAAAAAGGTACTGCCACTCGACAAAGTAGAAATGGTAATGACCAAGAAAACTCTTGACTATATCGGTCAGGATATTCCAGAGTATGGCCAAAGTCTGTGCGTTTCCGAGTATCCAACCCTATCAAAAGGTAGGGACTAAATTGTGTGATGCTCAAAAGGGAGAAAAAGGCAGAATACTGAACTGTATAGGTGTTTTCAAAACCCCAAGATTGCCTTGATCATCAGCTTAATGCTTTGAGATTACCAATAGCAAAGTAGTTTCCAAAATGGAGAAAAAACAGCTGCATACACAAATTCAAGTAAGTCTTATTATAAGACATAAAACCCCATAACGATGCATCTGTAGAAAGGTATTTTTAGAACTATTACAGTGTCCTAGTATCAGCATAATGGGTCCTTTGACACCATTTCCAGAGTACCATCGCTGCAGTGCTGGCAACAGGACATGGACAATCAGAAGTTCCCAACTTCTCACTGCTAGGTGATGGATCATGTGTTCAATGTCATGAATTGAAACCCTCTTTGGTGAAATGGCTACAGTGCTGTGAAACCTCATCACCAGTCCATTACCTGTCAGTTTCAGAATGAACTTTAACTTAATCTGAATAAGAACAAAAAAAAAAACAAAAAAAAAGAAAAAGAGATTATTGCCAACTCTTACACATAAAAAAATAAAACTTGCCTTCACTGGGCATGAACGCTCCAGATCAACTAAACAAACTCTCTCCGTCTCACCTCATACACCACATACTCTGAACTTTTAAAAACGAACATTTAAAAAAAAAAAAAAATAATTAAAAATTAAAGGAGAACATCTGGTGTTTCACCTGAACTGAACAGCACCTGCATGAAAATCACCATATAGAAAAGAAAAGCTTATTAACAGCCATACAAAAAAAAAAAAACAGGAGAAAAAAAAAGAAAGAAAAAAAAATCAGTGTGGCACATTGACATGGAGTTATCAAACATGAAAAATAAAGTAAACTTAATACAGCTAAATGTCTGTGGAGGACTTTTTTTTGTTTTTCTTTTTGTGGAATGTTTTTCCTTTTTTTTTTTTTCTTTTTTCTTTTTTAATGGAAGAATCTCCTCTGCCTCTTAACCATAAGGAAAATTCCATTATTTTTGGAAGGGGCGTGTCTCATTAAAGACCAGACAACGGTGACACCTTGAAAGATGGTCTAAATAAATGTTAAATGCATTTGTTCAACAAACAACGCTCTGGTCACATTGGCCAAAATGTGCTTTTCAACCCTCCTCATGGGAGTCCTAAGTGTTAAATGTGATGCATAAATTTATCCATAGGAAAAAACAAACAAACAAAAAAAAAAAACCCCAATTGTGGTTGTAGCACGGGAACACGTCGTGGATTCTTTGCAATCAAAGCAACACTCACCCAGTTTCTCTTGTGCAGCCATTTAACATCCTGTGTAACTGGCCTGTACCCACACACCAGATATAGAAGCTCAGAATCTTATTTTTGGGTGGCCATACGTCATAATCAAGTAGATTAATACCATTAGACTTGACCGATGGTCTCAAACACTCAACGCTGTGGCCACTGATAATTTGGCATGTATGGTCGTAACACCGGTATGAACTGGTGCAGAAGTCGCTCATAGCTGGTTGGGTACAGACGAACATTCTTCGCTCTTAAAGCATTAAGTGCATGGCCACCAAGCTGGATGAGTGCGTGTTTCATCGCAGACATTTACAGAAGAGGCTCAGTTGTGAGGACTTTATCTTAAACGGAGGAGGAGGAAAAAAAAAAAATCTTTGAAGAGTTCCCAGCCACATAATGGACCGCACCAGGCACGGACAGCATTGGCTCACAGCCCTTCTAAACCCCTCATATACTGAATCCCTTTGAAACGGGAACAGCCTTCATCTTGGCATATTGCATAAGCTTGTACATATCTGCAGATGGGCCATTCATGCATATACATACAGGCAAAGAGAACATTCCAGATAACTTAATTCACAGTGGATCCAGTTGTAACGTGGGAGCAGCACGACAGGTTGTCCTTTGGTGTCTGAGCTTAGCTTTGAAGATAAATGTTCTGAATTCTTCTTAACTGAGTTGTATGAAAAAAAAAAAAAAAAAAAAAAAAAAAAAGAACATAAGTTAAATACTTTTCTTTCTCCCAAATCATTAACTGGCCCTCCTCCCCGACCAGGACGTGCACATAAGTGTGTTTGCTATATGCAGGCCCTGTGCTGATGTGCTTCAGAAGTGCTGCAGAAGGGCAGAAGGCATTTAGAGGAAGGGCTGCAAGCAGCGTCTCCCTGTACAGCTAGGCAAGAAAGCCTGAATGGCAGAGGGACCAAGGCCAGCTAGAGTCGGGGAGAGGGGCCAGAAGTGGGGAGGGAGAGTCTCAGCGAGGTCTTGGATCTGGACTTGAATCTTAACGGAAGGTCAGAATTCAGGGTCGGCAAAGTTCAGGCACAGTCTCCCACGATAACGAGAGGAGCTAAGAGCTGACGAAGCTCTGCAGCAGAGACAGGCCCGCCTTTCGGTTGGCTGCCTCGCTGTCTGCGCCGGGCCAGCTTGGAGTTGGAAGGAGGAGAGAGGCGCATTGAAGAGCCAGTAGCCGTGATGACAAACGGGACTTCCTGTTGCTGCTGGTCCTCCATGCCGTCTTGTTCAGCCAGCTGCCGGTTCACAGCCATGGCCTTGTCAGCAAAGAATGTCAGATCCCTGGCACTGCTGGTCCTGATGGACAACAACAGAGACAAGATATTATTTAAGTGAACAAAGTAAATATAAAAAGTGTCCAATAATTAATAATAAAATGTCCTCTAAAGCTGCAGGTCTAACGTCTTCTTACCTCTGGTGTAAGATGGATGTTGGCAAAGTGTCAGACGCACCCTGAATAATAGAAACAACATGTTCATTCATTAGACACAGAACGCTTCATTCACAACAGAAAGTCATTATGTGTGCTGCCTGACATTCAGAAGTGTACTGGTGTGTTCAGACTTACCCCCTGCACCCAGGGGTGCTGCAGCACCTGACTGGCACTCAGGCGGTTTTTGGCATCCCGAACCAGAAGTTTGGATATTAGGTCTTTGGCACTTGAGGAGATGTGAGCCCAGTCTTTCTCTGGAAATTCATATTTTCCTTCCTGGATGCTCTCAAACAAAGTGTTCTGGAAACAGACACAAAAGCATTCACCATCAGTTTCCTGGGCTTTAACGGAGAGAGGAACGCCATTCTTCACTAAGCTTTATGTCCTGTTCAAGATAAACAAAGCTGAACGGCTGAATGCTTTTGTCAAAGTCTTACCTGGCAGGTGTGGCACGGTTCCCCCAATTCCCAGCCGCAGTCACCACCACAGCGGCCTACAAAGGGCGGGTAGCCACTCAGCATGATGTAGAGGATGACTCCCAGGCTCCACAGGTCACAGCGCTTGTCATAAATTGTGGCCTCTTCACTGAAGGCCTCAACCACCTCAGGTGCCATGTACTCTGCTGAGCCACACTGTGGAGAGAGAAATGGAACAAACAACATGTCTGTTAGCCTCAGGGGTGACAAACGGGGAAAGCTAATAATAAAGCAGGAAACAGTAAACTACAAGAAACAAGCCTCTCTTGGCTGCTGCTGCGTTCTTAAGTTCAGCTGATACCTCGTGGTTCCAAGTGCTAAAGCTTGAGGCCTACACTTGGGCAGTCTATGTGACGGTCACATGTTTATCTGGGGTGATGGGAGTTATTTAAAATTTGCCATAGAGCTCTTTTCAGTCTGTTGGGTACACCGTAATGGGAACATCATGCTGTGAGGCACGTTAGCGTGGGCAGACAGCAGCGGTGAGTCACTGCTCTGACCGCCCTGTTATACCCAACCCAGGCAGAAAGGGCTGAGGGCAAGGATAGGCTCAACTCTGACACTGCCTTGTTATGTAGCTAGGACAGAAATTAGGCCAAACACTGAGCAGGAAAAGAGGATTGGCTGTCCCGCAGAGCCAGAGACTGGGCCGAGTCCTGGCTGGTTACATAACTTGGAAACACAAACGCCAAATGCTGTTTTAATACTTAAGGAAAAGAAAAGAGAAGCAGGTCGCTAGTTCAGCAGGACACGTCTTTTTTATTCAGCCAGACTTTTCATCGTTGCCTCGTTTTATAACTTGAAGAACTTTTAGACTTGTACATGTGTCACAGGAACATTTACGTCCCTGCACGTAACGCTGTAAAGGTTGTCTCCCCGTAAAAAGGCCTCCAATCCTGGTGAACCACCTCCTGCCTACATCCTTCCTTCTCTGTGCAGAGGCTCATGTTTACATTGAGCAGCCCTCCATTGTGTCCCAGTACCATATACCAGCTGTCTCTCAACTCCGCCTCCACCCTGCTGCACCCTTATGTAATGAAATTTGCTGCACAGGAATCTCGTCTCAGACAAAGCTGCTTCTGTCGGAGAGAAAATCCCAACCCCCACGTTTCCACCACCAGCATCATGTCTGGGGCGACTGCTTACACAGACAAGCCCCCAGGATTCAGGCCAAACGCAGTTACCACACGCACATAAAAGACACGGGCACGACGGGTATCTTTTCCTACCAAGATGTCCTAAAATGGAAAAGCACTGCGATAGATAAGCTATCAAAAACGGCGATCAAGGATAATCCAACCAAACACATTTATCGTAAAAGACAAGTCAGGATAAAGATAGCTGGTCGAGGACTGCCTGCAAGTGCCCCTGATAAAAGCAGAAGGGGGGAGTGAAATAACAGTAATCATGGCTCTGTGGCACAGCCTTAAATCTAAACTCGCATTTGTTCTTCCTGTGCTGCTGCTGCTGCTGCTGCAAACACCTGGTGAGCTTGCATCAGTTGCATCCTCCCCACACTCGCCTCTAAGCTGCAGATAGCTGCTAATCAGCTGTTGTTACCGCAGGATTTGTCGGTATTGCAACCTGGGGCTTTCCTGAGACCATGTGACTAGTCAGACCATATTGACACCACCGATGACACACCTCTGCTGTTTGTAAACGATAGGATTATCTGAAGAGGCTTAAAGGCATAAGACCTGTTCTGTCGTCACACAGCTGCACCTACGTGTGTGACGAGTACATCAGAAGCAGCTCCTTAAATTAACCGTCTAAGCTGCTTGTGTTTCGTGTCTTCGTGTGGTACTTCCACCCGGTTTCCAGCTGCTTGATACGAGCCGAGACATTTGAACGGTCGGATTTATTTCATGCGAAGGAGGCAGGCAGTCACTTGCTCAGAATTCCTAGTGAACTAAATTTAGCCTTTTCCTAGAAAGGTCCCTCTCCGCTTCCCCGAGTCCCCGTTGTTCCAGTACAAACACATCCACTGTAAACTTTGGCATTTTTGCAGCCCTCAGATAAACTTGAACACATTCAGCAGAACCGGGAACATAAGCAATATATGCAAAAGCACGTTATATTGTGCAACTGTCTGGGTACAGTGTGGGTACGGGGGGGGCAGTAGAGAGAGATGAAAATCAGATAACATTGTTCCTGTGATGAAGGCAAAGAAAACAAGCCGGAGCGCATGTGCAGACCCAGCATTCGTCCCTCCCATCGCCCTCCCCCTCCCACCGCTCCAGCCAATGGCATCTCAGTTGCTAGGTGGAGGGGGAAAGACTAAAATTTCTAGAACAAGCCTTATGCATGGCCATTGTATGAAGAACATAAAGAAAGCGCACAACAGCACAAGAGTGGTTGGGGCCAGCGGGCGGAGACTGAGCAGAAGGACGGGGTGGATGTTTTTCTCTCTCATACCGCAGACCGAAAAGGGAAATGAGCAAGAGTTTGGCTGTTTTGGTTTCACTGCAGCTTCTTCATGCCACAGGACGCAACCTTGTAAAAGTCATATCGTCTTGCCTGCAGTATTACATTCCAAGGCTATCACACCGCGTCCTGTCCTCCGGCGTCTACGTCTCCCCCACCGACATCTAGAAGGTCTAACATACAGATTCTGGCTCAGCTTTTTATTTAAGAGGCGTGCCATTTAAAATATTAAAAACATTACCACATAAACTAACCTTTGCACCCCAGTACAACAAATCTACAGGAATTCAAGTGAAGCATCAAGTTTGACAACTAAACATGATATGACTCCACTACAAAAACCTCCAGGGATGGGCTCTCTCCATTATTCCTGCTGAAGGAATATGAAGTTACCAGCGTAAGACAAAAAACTCCCACCCACCCCACCACATTCCTGCAGGCTAAACGACTATCCTTCACCTGCTCTGGTCCATCCATCCAACGCGCCAGACAACCAGCAGACAGAGTTGTTGTTGTCGTAAATAGAAAGCTCGTCGGTTCAACTTTCCTCTTTGAGGCTGCAAGTATCCCAACTTTTCTGGGCACCGTTCAGAGGTACTGCCTTGTGTTGTGATGACAACAGCAGGAAGGTTAAACAATCATAACCCCCTAAACTCATCGGCCTTAATGTTTGCTAATGATAAGCAACAGGACAACGACATCAAACAGCTGAATGCTGGTGCTTCAGCATAAAAAGGGAACGCAAAATTAGGGACATTCAGGAAGCAATCAATGCCGTTTCAGAGAAACTGACCGACAATGAACTTTCACAACCTTAAAGCAAAACATTTTCTCTCTGCCAATCAGCGAGCTGTCCTGCTGCTAACACCACTAAGGATTGCCCAATCGGCAGTCAGCAAACTGGACTCGATAAAGACTCCGTTTTACAACTCTTCTTATCCACAGTAAGAAGTCAAATCACTGTTATCAGGATATAGGAGCAAGCCTATACTACAGAATAACCTCTGCCTAGCATTTAATCAGAAATCAATGCCAGTCAACCACCACTCATTTTCCTACCAAATGCACTTTTAAAAAGACGCTGAAAAACTGCACAGTGAAAATAATCAGCACAATTAGCAGATGGACTTACAGGAGTGAGGAGCTCAGGGGTGGAGATGGGTGAGCTGTCACTGTTCAGCTTGATCCCACTGCCCAAGTCAAAGTCACAGATCTTGACTGGGCAAATCTGACAGAAAGAAGGAAACATAATCAGATTGTGTGAGCAGCAGAACTGATATTAAAAGCCCCATTAGATTCTGTAGCTACTTGAGTTGCCCTTTGGACCAACTATTCTGCAACAAGTCAGGAGTAAACTCACCTTGTCTGCACTCTCACAAAGAATGTTTTCAGGTTTTAGGTCTCTGTGTGCCATTCCTGAAAAATAAAACATTAAAGCCATCGGTCACGTTTCTCTGTTCGCAAGATCTGGTAAATGTGACAGGATCAAGGAAAATTTATCTTGTAGGTTACGGCTATTTTAAAGAACAAGCAAACCATCCATCGAGTGAAAACCCATCTCATCGTACAAATCTACCCTTAGGCTCGTTGTGCCTTTTTGCTGATCATGTGGCATAGTAACACTGTGGTCTTACCCTTGTTATGCAGGAAATCAAGAGCGCTGGCAATGTCCTGCACAACAACACTGGCTTCCTGCTCACTGAAGTGCTGTCTCTTGTGAATGTGTGCTAAGATTGACCCTAATGGGAGGAAAAATGAGTACATCAGCTCCATTTGCCCGCAAAATGCACACAATGAAAGCATCCCCACACACAGACAAACAACCGGCTACAGATTAGAGACTCGGTATGTGCATTACAGGAGTGTTTATAAATAAATAAAGGGATATGATACCAGCAGCAGCTATAATTCACTTACCTCCTCTAAGCTTTTCAAACACCAGGTAAAATTTGTCTTCCTCTTCAAAGAACTCCACCAGCTCCAAGATGTTCCTGCAGAAAATACAGCAAGAGGTAATGATCACCTAGTTCCTACTAACTGAGGAAAAAAAGGACAACAAAAAAAAAAACACAAATCACGAGTTCTGCAGTGTGGGGTAAGATGACTAAAGCGCTTCAAGGGAACAAGCTACAAGCCCAAGTGGGCCACTCAGTCTGCAGCGCTGTCTCCGTACATTTGTCAGAAGGCATTATGTCTGTCATGACAGCAGGACATTACCTGTGGCCCTGGCACTGGTAGAGCATCTCAACCTCACGGAAGACACGGCTGCGGCTGTGACCCGGTCTTTTCTCAATGATCTGGGACAGAACAACATCATGGTTGAACCACACCGTCTGAAAACAGTTCTCTAAACAATTGAGCTAGCAGCTTTCATGTTTTCCACAGCAATAGGACAGAGAACAAGTCTGAAAGTGCTCAGCAACTGAAAACAAATAAATGCATCTGTGCAGGAGAAGATTGAGTGCAGCCCACACACACTCTCTGTACCACAAAACCCCACTCGCTGGTGTGCTGACTGTAAAGCAGACAGTATAGCGTGGACTATATATATACAGATATACCATATAGTGTCCTATAACTGGCTTCCCTCCAGACCAGACTTGCATTTTTCCTGCTTGTCAATTTCTGTCCCACCCTGTGACACAGTTGCAAAGATAGTTTACCTACTTTCAGTGCTGCCTGCCAAAGCAGAGACAGAACAGAATGAAACAAGTCATAGCATCTATATTTACCCGTCATGTGTGACCCATATTTAAATCTTAAGTGCTCTTAAGGAGCCATAAGTGTTCCCCTGCAACATCCCATGAGCTAATCCAAAAACTGTTTACAATAACAACAGAGAATGCTCTCTAAATATAACTTTGTGTTGCCTGGAACTAAACCACGGAGGGGCCACCAGCTGCACGATGCTCTGCCAAGAGAGACAGAGAGATAGACTGCTGACACCAAAGCAAAAGGCCTGAATTTTCCAGCTCTGGTTGGTTATTGTCTGCTTGGGCGGCTGCGCATGCTTCTCTTCCCGGTCGCTGGATTACAGCTGCCATTGAAGCCCAGTGGGGCCAGAGTTACAGTGTGTGTCTAGGATTAATGTACAGACAAGAGGCCTGTGAGCAGTCCAAAGCCTGTGCACTGTTCCAGCCTGAGTCAGCAGCACAAACAGTTCCCAATCTGCTCACTTTCTCATAATCACAACACGAGCACTCCCACCTTGATGAAGACGTAAAGATAAAGAAACTATAGCTTAGCAATGCGTTGCCAACCTAAGTAGGTAAAGACTGTTTGTGAAGAGCTAGATTTATGGTTGTTTATCCAAATCACAGATCAAATACAGCAGTCTGCTTAAAAACAGGGCCTCACTAAATCACACTGCAGGTTCAAACATCAACCAGGGTTGTGAAATAATAGCTTTAAGCAGGAGGATTGCCTGGGAGTCCTCAGATAGGCATGCACTGCGCAGCCCTTTGCTTGTCCTTGGGTCTCTGCGGCTTTTGTTGCAGTTGCAACACAAGGAGCCCACACATGCATCTCACCCCCCACTCCTGTGTCTGGAGGGGGAGGGGAGAGACAGGACATCTGGCAGGAACAGTCTGAGCCCTCTCCGACTCCCCAAAGACCTCCAATAACCACGACCCTCATCCCTCCTCCCCCAGAACTGCAAAGTCCCGAGGGATCTACCAAAGCATCCTGGGATAAACAACGCTAAGGGATCATAGTCACATGACAGAATCTGTGCACGACCCCTTTTAAAATATTAATTAGAACGTTATGGACACTTGCACAGTGACAACGCAGCCTGTAACCTTTGCTTCTAACTTTAACAGAACTAAACAAATAGAGATAATTTGAAGTTTTAAATTAAAAAAATGCTTTGTGTTTACATCCCATCTCCCAGTGGGATTAGTGGGTTAAGGGCCAAGAATTAAAAAAAGAAAAGAAAAAGAAAAACAATCTCTAGTTCTCCTTTTCTACACCTCAGCACATTTCACAATGTTTTGCTCCTGAAAATGAGGAAATGAAAACTACATGCAAGTGCCCTGGAGTGAAGACATGTATCCACAAGTCCACACCCCACTTGGAAAGGAAAAAGAAAAAAAGTAAAACTGTACCGAACGAGAACAAAGCAATGTAAACACCCTGGGTCACAACCCTCACCCGTCGCCCCTCCTTCCTCTCTGTGGGTTTTGTTTTGGCACAGTTAGCAGTACACAATGTTCTCTGTACGAGCGTCCTCTGTAGGCAATAGGAGTAAAGAAAAGGGGTGGGGATATTCCTCCCAGCTCTCTGATAGGCTGGCCAACTATAAAAACAGCGAGGGGAAGCGTCTGCTAACAGCAGCTAGTGTTGCACACAGAACACAGGGAGAAAAAAAGTGCAGCAGCAGCACAACAGAGGAGAGCCTGCAGACATCCACCACACAGGCCTGAACTAAAGAGAAAGCTAAAAAGAGGTGTCCTGTCTCGGGGCTAGAACTTTCCTCAAGATTTCTAAAGGATGACGCGTCAAAAGCAAGCAACATGAACACAATGATGGGCCTGGTTTTCTTACATTTCCCTCTTCAACAGCATTCAATGGCTCAAGGCCTCTCCACATATAAAGAGATTTCATTAAACTATCGACTACCAAAGAGCAGCAGTTCTAGAAATTTACCATCTCTATGCTGATTTTTAGTCACGTGCCCCACACAGACAGCAGGAGAGTGGTAATAGCCAACAAACACATTACAGACATGCATTAAGTGTATGGCAGTGTCTTACCTTGACAGCGTATTCTTTATTGGTGATGAGGTTGATGCATGTTTGCACTCTGGCGTAAGCGCCCTCTCCGAGTACCTCTTCCTGCAGCCTGTAGACATCTGTAGCACAAAACGGTGGGTTAGGAAAATAGTCCTTCAGCTATATGAGGAAAAAACAGAGTAGTTTCTACAGATAATTTAATTCAAGAGTTTTCATAACCGCAACAAAACGATGCTGGAAATAACAGCTTTTACCCTCAAATCGGCCAGAGAAACTGTCAGTTGCCCGGCAACGCTTTTTCTTCTTGTTTCTCTTCTTGGCGTCGGGGATGTCAATAGGCTGGCTGGAAGGCATGTCTGGTAAAACAGGAGTGTCTTCATTATTATGAGCTAATGCTGGAGGAATCAAACACACTGAAGTTTGCTGAGAGTAAACACTTGATTTTTTTGCTAAATGGGAGAAACCCAGGTCTCTCTTTGTGCATTATGAATGATGAACGTTACAGCATTTCAAACCCTTACTCACCATGTCTTGGGGAGGAATCAAAATTGAATGAAGAATCAATAAGATGGGATCCATTTTTAGTGAAGTCATCTGATTCAAAGGGATTTTGCCCCTAAGGAGGAATAATAAAGACATTAGTTACGGTATGTAATCTCATCAGTGAACTATTTTGCTGAGAGCATCAGTTGCCAATAATAACTGATAACAGCTTCTTATCCCATTTCCTGCAACCATAAACTCAAAGTAGATTAGAAAAGTGGACTGAAAAATACAATAAACCAGCTGACGGGCCTACATATAACCATACATGCAGGGGCCACGCTATACACCAGCAATCTTCAACTACTTGTCACATTCTCAAATCATGCATCCATTAGCTGCAGACACACGTGTCACCGTGCCATATGGTATGCTTGTCAGCCATCAGATGTGGAGAGCAACAGATGTGTTTATATATAGCTGGGTGAAGCCCTCGCTCATGTATGCTGACAAACGTGCTCTGATTACAGAGGCTTCCTAAAAGGCGTGATGGCAGCTCCGCATCTCCCCTCCACAGACATCAGGCTCACCTTGAAAGAGCGATGGAATCCAGTGACTTCGGTGATCTTATTTTGAACCATTTTGCTTCGATTTTGGTGGATGGGCGGCGGCGGCGGCGGCAGTGGTTTTTAATTTGGCGATCTTAATTTGCACTTCTCCGAAACAGAAAGTCGTTTCAGAGAGAGTCGCAGGTGATCACACTGCGCTGGCTGGTCAGCTTGCTGCGGAGCTTTAAACGGGAGCCCTGTGGACGAAACCAAACACACCCCGACGTTACACCGCGCTGGTACCGCAGCAAAGCTCTCACATAGACCAACGTTCAGGTTTCTCTTTAGCAAACTCTAGCCAAGCCAAATAGCAGATTAGCTCAAATTCGTCACATGTGCAGCGGCTAAGCTGGTAAAAAAAAACACAACAAAAAAAAAAAACAGTGTGCCATAACAGCAACAGCTAACAGCGCCACCCACGTTTAGCTTAGCTCACTGTCGGGTGAGTTACAGACAGTTAAGTAGGAGGAGACATCCGAGAGAAACTCATTTAAATGCTGCAGTTTGGGCAACATACATAAACATGTCTGGAAGCCACGCTGTCTGCAGTAAAACAGCGAAGGCAGCCGCAGGGAGACTAACAGCAGTCCAGCCGACATGAACCTGCTCTGGAGCCACACATTCACCGAGCAGCGCTCACGAGCTCTCCGTTATGACGGACTGAAGTTTAACGTCAGACAACAAAGGTTCGCCAGCAGCCGCTGACAGTGTTACTGCCGCGGGGCGACGACGACCGTTCAACAGCACGAGCAGAAAAACAACGAGCAAACAAAACAGCCATGAGCGACTCCGCTTACTCACCCCGTTGTGAATTTTATAGCTCCAGTGTTAGCGTCGGTGTTTGACCCACTGCTTCAACAGCCGCAGAGGACGGTCGAGGGGGGGAAGCGCCTGATAGTTTGTGCGTGGAAGGTGGCTGAGGAGCAGCAGCGTGGGTGTTTTTATAACCTCCCTCTGGCTCCGCCCACCGCCGCGCTGCGTCACCCCACTGGAAGCATCACGTGCCTTCTAGAAACGGTTATGGTGGAGGGTACCGTTTCGTTTCGCCGCTTCGACTCCGCGAAGTCAAGGGCGGCGAACTGCTATTCAGCGTCGCGAACGCGACACAATATATACATTAATTAGCTTATTGACTTTGGTAGTTTAATGCTGTTTTAGTTGTAATTCAGCACCAACCACAGGAACAAAAGCTCCCTGAAACAAAGTCTGCATTACGCACGAATTGGTACGGGGCCAGTGAGCTGTGTTTTGTTTCAGAGGCCCTGCGGTGGGAGGATGGGACCTATAGAAGAGCGAAATGGCGAGTAGCTACGTGCACGTAGGCACAGTCAGCACCGTCGGCTGTTCTCACAGACGTGAGGCTGTCAATGCAGGGGAATTACGACGAGATCAGCGCTGCATGCAGACAAACCAGATCCACCATCACATCATCGCCCTGCTGCAGCACGTGGAGGCCACTTTATAAAGCTCTCACACACAGAAACACAATTTTTATTTTTTATTTTTTTTCCAGCCACACACACACAGCGCTTCTCCCCTTTTGTGTGGCTCAGATGTGACATTTGTACTGACCTAAACTTCACTCTCACATCCAGGAATAAATGGTCACGGTCAGATGGGTGTTCAAAGAAATCCCCGTCTGAGTCACCACACGCAGCAGAGCCAGCGCCGTGGCTTCAGCTGCTCTGGCACTTCACGGTCGCACACTGATACGAACGCGCACATGCACGGGCTCACATGCAATCAGATGCAGAAATTACACCAGTGGTGGAAGGGCAAGTCCACATCTTGTAGTCCTGCATTCAGACGTTGACTCATGTATGACATTCAGATATAGTTCTAATGCAATCAGTTACATATGTGTGTGTGTGTGTGTGTGTGTGTGTGTTGTATTACACTGTAGTCCTTGACTGGTGTTATTGTTTCTGGTTAAAGCTTCCATCTGTTATCTATACACTGCTGTTTCCTCATGAGGGTCATGGGGGGCTGGAGTCTATCCCAGCTGACTCAGGGTGAAGGCAGGTTCACCTGGACAGGTAACCAGTCTATCACAGGGCTACACTTAGAGACAGACAACCAAGCACACTCACATTCACACCTACGGACAATTTACAATCACCAATTAACCTCAGAGAGGAAGCCGGGAACATGCAAACTCCACACAGAAAGATCCCGGGACGCGAACCAGCGACCTTCTTGCTGCGAGGCAACGGTGCTAACCACCGAGCCACCTTGCAGCCCCTGGTTAGAGCTGCATTATACAAATTTGTAGTTTGATCTGTAAGGCTGTGTAGCTTTTAAAAGACAATCATTGTTTTTTCAAAGTAATCAGTAAGTACAGATGAAATATACACGTGGTAGAGTAGAAAGTGTTTGCCTCTCAAGTGTAGTGTCGGCATAAAGTAGTTTAAAAGTGCAAATACTGGAATGCAGGACAACTATCTCAACAGTTAAGCACAGCACTAGTGAATCCACTACTGGATACAACAAGAAAATAGCCTCCTACATAAAGGCTAACTTTGATCATCTTTAACCATTAAGGCAGATACAACAGGTTGCTGGATTCAAATTGCCTGAATGAGCGAAAAGGAAAACACACAAAGGTATGCTTCCTGGAATATGATTACAGTAACTGACAGTGTGTGTGATAGCCAGCGGCAGCTCACACCTTTCGTGGTGTGCGAGGAGGTGGATGTTCACGTTTTGGGGCGTGATGAGGAGGCTGTTTAGACGACACTGGCGGGAGCTCACATTGTGTCATGGTTGTGATAATGAAAGAGATCCAAGAACTCTGATGATGGAGAAAAGCGTGCTCTCTTAACCCGTCTGCTAATTGTGAGATGCCACCACACCTTTGCCGCCACAAACATGACATGCTCGGAAAGTATTCTAAAGACAAAGGGCTCAGTAGAGGGATTTCTCATCTTGCTCATTGGCATGTGCTTCCTTAATTAAGTTCAGGTATTAATAATAAACAATGCTAATAGCCGCTCACCATCTTGCCACATGTTGCACTATGTGCTAAGAAGTATGAATGCTTTCTTCTACCATGTGCTTTGTCCTCAAGCTGCATGTCCTCATTTTTTTTTATTTATTGCTGCATTTAATCCCTCATGTACAGCTGTGCCCAGTAGAGTACTGATGTATTGTTTATTAAGGGTGTCGTAGCTAAAACCATGTAAGGGTTGTTTTCAGGAGTAGACTGTCTTGTGACTGGAGGCTTTCTGCCTCTCCTCCTCCTTTCACCTTCTACCCCTCAAACATAAGCTCGATGGTAGCAAACATTACGCAAGCAGTGGGCCGACGATCCCCAGCCAGAAGCACATAGTGTAGCCGGAGCAGGTTTTAGTAGGAAAACAAGATCACACTTTAAAGTGCAGAGGGGCGGGTCTGTGTCACTACAGGTCAAAGGGAAGAAGGATAGGTCGCCATAAATACCTTCAGGCGACAACAACTCGGTTTCTGATATGTAAGGCACTCAATCAGGAGATCTCCCAGGAGGGGGTCTTCTCCTCTGGGTCAGCTTATGTAAGTCTGATATATGATAGAACTGAGGTGGGTCTCTGTTGTTGTTGTGTTTAAGTAGTTCAGAGGCTCATCTTCCACAATATCCTGATCCTGATCCGTAGCTGTGCAGAGCTACAGATCCACCACAGTACTGTGCTTTTGTTGCATTTGCATTACTGCCTTTGTAGCCCATAAATGATCAATCGCACCAAAGAGTCAAATGTTGTGATTTGTTAAAGTTAGGGTGAATGTAACCCCACACAGGCCAGTCAACACACACTCAGGCAGTGTACTTATTTTAAACTTTAATTGAGGGTCCCAGATTTTCCAGCATTACCAACAATCTCCGGCTGAACTTTGGGCATATTTTATTAAATCTTGCACAAGGCAGTGAAAACCTTTGATGCAATGGTTCAGCTATTAAAGCACGCTTCACTCAGTGTAAACACAATACAGCTTTAATTGAGAGCTACAACATGTTGATATACAATATATATAAGATAAATCAGAAAATGTGAATCTGATGATTTCTATGCAATAAGCTACTCAAGCGGGGAAATGTTATATGTAAGGTTTTGGTACGACTCCTTCTAAACTCTACAAATCAAAGACAACAGTTGTATCACCATGACAGCAACAGAAAAGCACAAACTACCCCTTAAATGCACTTTATTAATGGTTAGAAGTATGCTGAAAGACTCGCGGGTACAGTATATCTGAATCAGCAGGATTTATTGCAAAAACATTCCTGTATTGCAAACAGTATGATGCACTGATGCATCAGTGCACTTGAAAAGCACGAAATGCACGTCTGGCACCTGCAAATAAAAACAGTCAAATGCCAGGAAGATTAATGCGCTAGAAGCAACCACAAAGTCTTGCACTGTTTTAATAAGTTGCATACTTGTCTTAAGTAGGAAGGGCGGTGCGCCCCAGAGAGCCGATTGTACCTTTTTCTGAGAAACACTGCCGGAAGACATTTCTTAGAAGGACTCAGCTTCCAGTTGGGACAAATTCTAACGTAACCTCTGGCAGACATGGCCACCCTGTGGTCGTCCCAGCACAAAGACCTCCTGACGGACCACTGAAATTATTCCAATACCCAGCGAATACCCTTTAACACTCACATAAAATCTTGCCAAAGATTTTGCAACAGCATTTGTTTTGCTCCAACTTTGATCCAGTTGTGCTTTAGGAAGCTCATTGTGCTCTCTTGTTTGCACTTTGCTCTGGTTACGTAACCGCCTATAACAAAGCATTTTGAAATTAATCATGTTTTTAAATTCTTGGGATCTTTTTTCAGATTGGGAAATTTACCAAAAACTGCAGAAAACATGCATGTTTCTCAAGGCCATGGACATCCCAGAATAATAACTCACAAACTGTTGGTATTTATATAAGATATTCATCACCCTTTCATATTTTCTCTACCATTCCTACCGGACCAACAACAGAACTTTTACTTTCATTAAACATTTTAGTGTTCTTTACGTATCCATTTAGCTGTAATAAATCATCATGCGTGTGCCACCATTCAGACAGTAATGGGCACTGAGTTCGTGTAAGACGTGTTGGAACACATAGTTTCCTCTTTTTAATGACTGTGCAATAATGCATCTTTGTTGTGCAATTGTGTATGCGTCAGACAAAATTACAGTGCACAGGGGAATATCTGCATGTCCGTAACAGACGGGGAATTTGCTCATTGTTGTGGATTGTAAACATTGAGTTTCGAGACGAGGTAGATTTCCCAAACACTGATGTAAAAGTATTTTAATATACAGACGTGTTGCTTGGTTTTATTGTCTTGCTAAGTGAAACCTTACAGTTAGTGTGAACTGATCTGATTTAGAATAATGTTCCAGGATGACATCTTTAGATCATTTGTTTTGTCCAGCTTTGTCAGACAAAGAAAAGCTGCCATTTTAAGGGTTTTTAATTATTTAAACATTTAATCAACCGTCAAAAGATGAATGACCTGATGTTGAACTGGCGGAAATAACCTTTTTCTGGGCCTCCTTTAAATAATTCATCCTCTTACTGGAAGTTCTCTCCACCTCTGTGCTCCTAAAATTAAGATCACTTTTCATCCCCACAAGCTGCACCATGAGGAAACTGACTCACGAGCCACAAAACCGTTAAGGGTGTGTGCTCGATTCAGCATTTGCTGAGTCACATTATCTCCCAAACCCTTTTCTCGACGTGTAAATAATCACACTGTGCCATCAAAACAACAGCCAGACACTGCTGTGTCCGACAAAGTTGGACGAGCTTCAATCTAATTGGCTGCAGCCAGAAATTCTTCCCCCTGTTCGTGGCCTCCTGCCAGTGCTTCCCTTCACGTCTTGCAACTGCGGAGCCCTTCGAGGCTGTCTGGTACATTCCAAAAGAGAAAAACATACCAGGAGGGAGGGAAGAGCAAAAGGCAGGCGTAGCCCGTCTCACACGTAACAGGCATAATGCAAGCTGCACAGTGGAGCAGAGGGCGTGGAGGGGGAGCCTGCACCGCCAGAGGAGGGACAATCCTGTAAGAGGATCAGGTTGCAGCAGGAAATGAGGTCATTTCACTGGGTGATGTTATTGGGGCAAACGGTTACATCATGTTTGTGTATCAAACTCTGATTATTGTGGCAAAACATTGGATTTTTCCAGCTTGAATGAGGGAGGTGAAAGTGGAAAGGATGCATTTCAGACGTGATTGTGCAGATAGACGTGCAGTTTGTTGCATAAGCGTTGGGTTTGGATGTCCGACTGACTGAAACACACAGTAGCCTCCTGCTGTTTCACTACATTTACTCTAGTACGGTACTTGAGCCTTGAGGTACTCGACTGCTTCAGTCACACGTTGCTTTACTCTCCCTCTCCACTGCATTTCAGAGGAAACACTTTTTCCTTGTGTTTGACCCTCTGCTGGATGCTTTTCAGATTAAGTAAACACACAGTAGTCTTACAGTCTGACCTTCTTGATTTGGCCCTAAAAAAAAAAAAAGGTCTAGCTGAGGCCCCTTAATCACATTTGAATTGTCAAGAAGTTGTTGACCCCTTGATGAAAAAAACACACTTGATTGTGTTTCTGTCTTCTTTCCTCTCCCTGCTTTAGATGTATCTTCTGACCCTTTGAAGGGGCCTGAACCTTAGCTTGAGAACCACGACACCAAACTACCAAACTGTATATCAAGTAGCTAGAACCAGCTCCATCTGGGCGATAACATCTCTGTGTATTTACTTTAGTTGTGTTCTGAAAGCAGGACTTTAAATAATAATTCTTGTACTGTGTTGGTGCTTTTACCTCTGGATAGGATCTGAATGCTAACGCTGCGCGCTGAAACAGTCGAGCTGTACCATCTGTCCTAACAATGCTCATAATGTTTAGTTTTCAGTGTTGGGAATGTGTAAATCCAGTTCTGTTTATTAGGGACGTCATGTTGCACTGAACTACAGTCTGTTAAGGAGTGTCAGAACATTCACAGCACCTTTACATAGACTGCAATCCTCAACAGCTCCATCAATAACTCCAAAAACATGCATTTAATTTCATGATGTGAACGAGTTTTGTAAGGACAGATGTTCTGGCACCAGCCTGCAGGTTTATAAAGTGGGCCGTGCTGCCCGAGGACCTGCAACACTTTGAGTAAATATTGATTATATTTCTGTACCACCTGAATCAAATGTACCTGCAGTGGATTATTATAAAACCCATGCATCCTCCTGCAGATGTAACAGGAGACAATGTCCTTTTACAAAATGTACCGTTCAGGATGTTTATCTCATGTCGCAAGCTTTTACAGGTCGTCCCGCAATTGTTTTAGTTGGCATGCTGCTCGACCGCAAGCCCGCTGCTAATTATTTACATAATCCATCCCGTTATGACTGACGACTGTCACCAGCAGTGTTGTTCTCAAACCCATTCAGGACCGTTGCTGGTCAAATCACACAAAGCTGGGTTCATTCAAAACAAAACCTTTCTCTGTGTGTTCATCACAGTACAGTCTGGCCTGTTTCTTACATAACCTGCTTAGCCGAATCATTACCCCGAATCAGGGCTCTGCTTCCCCCCTTCATGACTTTAACTGGGACATTGGACAGATTTCATAAGAGCCACAACACCAAAGGCCAAATAAAACTTATTTCCTCGGCTGGGGCGGGTTTCTGGGGCTCGGCGCCTCCTGGTGGACGTTTGTGAAAGTGCTCTTTTGAACATGTGCTGCCATCCGAGTTTCGTCATGTGAGGTTCGAGTCTCGTGTGACCTTCAGCTGCCAGGAGTATCTACAACAAACACTCGCCGGTTTGACATCTGAGAACCGGCCTGGTGGCTTGAGGCCCAAAGGTGTAAAATAACACAGGCCGGCACCAGCAGGACACCCCCGCATTTAGTCCATCTGTTAATATAGAACTTTTAAATGATGTCAATTAATCCAACACTAATTTAAATGCCTACAATGGTGTTAACATGCAATAAATGCCTTTCAGAACAGAAAAAAATTAGAAATGTTCCTCCCTGTGATCCAATATTTAGAAACGATTTGTACATCATACTATCTAACTCTGAATAAAAACTAGAAATTACTGCTCAGGTTGTTCTGATTGGGGCGGCATGGTGGTTTGTTGGCTGGCACTGTTCCCTCACAAGAAGGTTCTGGTTCTGGATTTGAACTTTTCAGTGGGAAGTTTGCATTTTGTCCCTGCAGGTGCTCCGGGTTCCTCCAACAGTCCAAAGAACCACTGTTAGGCTAATTGGTGGTTCTAAACTGGCCGTAGGTGTCCCTCACATCTGTGTTGACGGCAGCTGGAATACTCTCTACAGGACACAGCAGATGTAGTTAACGGGATAATCGTCTAAAACCTACCCATAGTGCAAAAGTGCCAGGTTGTGGCCTGGTACAGCTTCAGAAAGGAAAATCAGTCAGCGTTAATTAAACACTAATTACCACATTTGAATTGTAACAGAGCAGAGAATCACTTTATTGTAACAACATAGAGATTTTATAGACGTACAGTAAGAAATCGTACTAATTTTAGATCATCTTAAACAGAAGAAAAGAGAGGTTGAAGAATTCTGGAATGATTGAGATTCAAATAAAATAGAAAACATCAACACAAACATACACCTCTTAATACTGAGCTCTGATAAAATGTCTGAAACTTTGTTTTCTTTTTTTTAAAGGAGCAGAACGCCTCACGTGAGAAGGTCCTTGGTTAAAACCTACAGTATGCGGCTAAAATAGATTACAGTACTTAAATATAAAAATAGACTCTGAATTTGCTCTCTTCGTTGTCTGATGCAGTCTTCGAGATGGACGGATGCGTTTGGGCCGGCGTGTCCTCGGGTCCCTCAGTGGCACATCCGAGCCGTCATCTCTTTCTGTAAGCAGACGTAAGGAACACAGTGAGTCACGATGGCGACGTCGGCACGCTACCGAACGCTTCAATCGTTCAGGGTGAAGTCAGCAGATTCTTTAAATACATCTGTTATCTCATATCGGGGGGGAAAAGCAACAGATGGATTTTTTTAGCATGTGAACTCTTCCAAAGCTGCGGCGTCAGTATTCACGAGACAAGAAGGCGCTGGATGTCAAAAAGGTCAAAACGCAGAGTTTACAGTCCGAGCTTTGGGTCAAACGGTTGACCTGCCGGAGCAGCAGACGTGACCGCCGACACGCAATATACACGCATGACAACAGGGGCTGCTGTCAATCAATACAATCATACAGGAACCACTAGTGGCTGACCTCAATAACACTTAATTAAAAAGCACATGTACCGTTGTAGAGCATGACTCGCACTTAATTCTCATAAATGGGCCACAGGCTCTGTTTTGACCAGCTGACCGACTTAAACAGCAACAAATCACAGCTCACATGCATGTTACAAACGATGATGTCCTTCACGGTGTGCACCTTAAAGTCCTGAGCTGCCGGCCGCGTCCCGTGACTACGCTGTTTATAAGCAGGACACGATTCAGCCGCTGCACTGTATTAGTAACGTATCTCAGTATGCGACGGTCAACAGGCAGCTACACGTTTAGGGAACAGAAAAGCCAAAGAAATGTTCTGAGCGTTTAGAAGAAGCTCCAACACAGTTCGACAACCGGGGGATAATATTTCTAATGTAAAACGTCCCACTGGATACATAACTTTGTTCCCAACAAGGTAAGAAAGGCCTTCCACTTTTAAAACCAAAAACAGATTCTGTATGCCCAATTTAAAAAGAGTTTCTGTCCAAACAATCACTAATAGAGTTTTTAAATTCTAAAATATTGATATCAGGCTCAAGTAGTAGTAACTTATTGTTTTATTTTCATCTCCTTTAGGTAGTCTCATGTATTTTAGATAAGCTAGCAGGTCCATTACACTCTGTTTAATATAATCAATATGTTCACTTTGAATACGAGTTGCACATTTTTAATTACTTCTGATAATATTTAAACAATGATAGCGCTGCACTCAGAGGCTCAGGGTCGTGTGCTTTATGATTTTAACAGTTTATTGCCTTTATTCCCAGCTTCAGCTCAGATCCTGTCCCACATTTGACTCACCAGAGGCTCCAGCTCTTTGTGGTCCGTCAGGTTGAACTCAGTGACAAAGTAATAGAAATGCTTGTAGCAGGTGTTGACGTGAGCCTCGGCCCCCATCTGGCTCACGCGGTCAAAGTGGTGGATGTAGACGTGGACAAACACCCGGAACAGACGAGACAAAATCTTCTTAGCCACCTGCATGAAGGTCTTAGGGAAGGGAGTACCTGGGAGTCAAGCAGATGGAGACGGAGAACACGGCAGTCAATCCCAGACGACCTTTTACTCCCAAAGAAAGATTTAAAACACTGATGCATTCAAAAACAAAACAAGCTTCTACATGAACTTCTCGTTTTCTCTCGGGCCCTCAGCTCGGACACCAGCTGGCTGAAGGATGCAGCCAATGTCACCTCATGCATGAATGGAAAACCAACACGAGTCGGCCTGCGGGATAAGCCTCGGCTCTAACCAAGTGATTCATTTAGCATGTCGTTTGATTTGACTAATTCAATAAAATTTCAGGAATCTGCTCCGGAGGACGTGTGCGTCAGAGGTCGTTTCTATTCATAGCCCACTGTACAATGTTTGACCCATTTTCAAATCCACTGCTTGGATGTTTCTGTCGTCAGTCAGCTGCTGAGGGCGCGCACACACATGCACCCAGATAATATAAAACCGAGAATGCCACTGCAAAGGATTAACTGGCTCTGTAATGCTCGCAATGTTCAACACTGTAGTTAATCTAATATATGTGGCCTTGCAGAGGCCTCAGATTGTGCATGCCTTCACTCTGCAGGATTTTATCGTCTAATTGTCCTTTGTGTTCATGACAATGTGAAGAATTTAGGTGCTTTTTTTATTGTGTGGCTTTGGCACTGAAATAAAGATGACTCACTGTAGTCGTGTATGATGTATAATATCCTCATCTGTACATTAAGTCATCGCTTTATACGGCTGTAATTCACCTGCAATAAACACTTTATGCAAACCTGCTTTACAAATGTACAGAGCCCTGAATGAGCACTGCTGCGCTCAGTTTAGTCTGCTCATTTATTTAGTAACTGCTTTAGTTTTTAGAGACTTTTTTATGTCTTTTGGTTGAGGATGATCATCAAATTAAGAATTTCATTGCACAGCATAACTGCCTACTTTCTGTGCACGTGACAATTAACGTCTTGAATTCTGAATCACACAAGTCGTTCCTCATCTGTTCTGGATTGTGACCCCATAAAACAAAACCATGCTGATCATCCTTCATCATCTGTTGCGTATCTACTCGTGACCAGCTCAAACGAAGGCGGATGTTTATTACCAGAGACCTCCAAACTGAAATAAATCAGTAGAAGACAAAAAGCAAAGATTTAAGGGGCAACTACAGACTAAGCAGAACACGAATGTTGTTTTTGATTTGTGGGTCCTGAACAGCCATGTGGAGAAAACTTCATTAAAGCGTTACTAATGGAGTTCCAGTGGAGATCTGACCGCTGTTTGGACTAAACAAGCAACTTTCAGATCTTGTGACTTGATCATATTTTGTGACACTGGGAGTCTGTGGGGCGGCCCGGTCTGTTCATTAAGGGAATGTGAGATCCTGTTCAGGTGAATTTGTTGGACTTTGACGTGTTCTTGCAAGCCTCCTGCTCTGACTCACCGGGCAGATAGTTAGAAACACATCTTTGGCTGATCCCAACACTTACCGACGTTCGTGGGGAAGATGTTCTCGTTGTTGATCTGTACCTCAATCCAATCCATGAGCAGGCTCATGTATTTCGGGGCCGACAAGGCGGTCGGCCGCTTGTACTTGTGCTCGTCTTGCCAGCGGTATTCGTACTTGGGCCCACCGGACATGACGGGGCAGGTCTGATCGGTGCACGAGTCACTGATGGTGCCGTAGATGAGGTTGATGCGGTTGAAGAAGTCGACCACGTGGACGGCCACCCAGTCGTTGAGGTCCTCGCCGTGGGGCAGCTGCACGGC
Organism: Stegastes partitus; assembly: GCF_000690725.1. Classification (NCBI taxonomy): domain Eukaryota; kingdom Metazoa; phylum Chordata; class Actinopteri; family Pomacentridae; genus Stegastes; species Stegastes partitus. Next base: position 160,072 of record NW_007578937.1, on the reverse strand, counting down.
CTGCTTCAGGTCCAGGCCCGCGTTCAGGGACGCCTGGGCCTTCTTGTGCAGCTCGAAGCGCTGCGTCCCGGGCTCGAACTTGCGCTTGGGTCGGAATGTCCTGTCTTTGTTGAAGACTTGTTTCAGGGCCATTGACATGGTCGCATGTGGTGGCGGCGGCGGCGATTTGTTTGAACGCTTCTGGTGAATTATTTACTGTTGAAATGGAAGCAGTCAAAAGGTCGTGCAAACAACCAGAGTTTTTGTTATGGACGGTCCTTTGGTATTTATTTGGGTTCAGTCTGGGATTCTGTGGCACTACGTATACTGTAGGGAAAGGAGACAGAACAAAGGGCAGAGTTTGGTTAATAAATGCACATTAACAGTGAAATGCAGGCTTCCTGTTGAGCCTGATGATGAGGTATCACTTCTGCAAAATATTTCAATACAGGGATGCAATTATCAATTATAAGGTGATTATTTCAATCTATAAAAACAGAGCAGGAAATAGCTAAATACATTTAATTTACTGTTGCATAAGTGGATGAAGCTAAGAAGCTTGAAACCTAACTCTATATTATTTTATAACCAGTTATCAGTATAGTTTTTTAACAATCTGTAAAGCTTGAAAACAACTGAAACGTGTCCCCGTCCTGCCCAGATGTGTGTTAAACTGACTTATAAAGCTTAAAATTCACAGTTCATCTTGAGGAGTGGCACACAAAATGGAGATCAATAGACAGACATCAGGAAGAAGACAACACACGGATGTCTGAGTGACTCCAAAAGTTTACTGCTCATTATTAAATTAAGCAGAATTAATGAGCAGTTTAACGTAAAGCCCTCCAGGCTGCAGTAAAACCCTGCCTGAGTCACACTGAGGGCAGGTGAGCGACAAGTCTGAGCACAAACAGTCGGAGGATGAAACATGGTGTCTCAGCGACTCATTTCCTATTTCACACTAATTCCGCCGCGAACCCAAGAATCTGCGGAATGACAATAAAAGCTCCCGGTACCGACCCAACAGGACCCCGCTGGGCTCATCTAGACCTCCCTGGAACACATCCTCGCCGTTTTCTTCGCCACAATGCGGACTTTTTTGGTCACATTTTCCGACATAAAAGCCAGAAGATTAAACAGCGAGCCACATGACGACAAGTTTATTCGTGACGTGACGGAGCTAACTCGGTCCGACTTGTTGCTGTGAAACCGCCACAAAATAAATAAAAATAAAAACACACACAGCACACAACAGTCGACAAACACTCGTTTTCACACCTGCTTCACACCAAAGCTCAGATAAAAAACCGTCCGAAAGGCAGCGTTTATCTCAGACGGTGACAGTTCAAAGCCACTTTCCCGAACTTACTTGTTCCGCCTTCTTGTTTCCGTCGATCTTCAACCGAAAACGAGCCGCTAGCTGGTCGATAGCTTCACGTCGACGACATGCACCGACTACATTATGGATAAATTGAGACGTACATGTTGGAAATTTACTGATAATTCCAGAAACATGTCACTTTAATAAAGAAACTAATGTCTGACTCCTCCCTGCGAAACGAAAAGTACACCAGAGTCAAGCCGGAGGCGCCACGGACGACTTCCGGTCGAGACTTTCAGCGTAAAAGACTCCCTCAGTCCTGTAGGGCAGGGTTTCTTTTTGAGCCACGACCCCCTAAGATGACATGAGTTTGTGTTTGTGACCCCCCAGTTTGAATTTTTAATATGGCACGAGTAATAACTTTGTTGCTCAAGCATTAATGTGTTAAAAATTCCACACATTCATTTCTTTGTAAATGAATGAATGAATGAATGAATGGAATTTATTTCAAACAAATGAAAGGGGAAAAAAATATAAAAACAAAAGAAAATAATTTTAAAAAGAGCAAAAAAAAGAATAATAATATGGCACAATCAAATCAGAATATTAACAAGTTCGAAAAAGAAGTGGGAAGAAGTAAACACTTTTAATTCTGACAGCCTGAATACAAACTTATTTGATAAATGTAGGCTTTATTTTATTTTACAATGGTCTTGGGACCCCCATGGGGGTCCTGACCCCCAGTTTGAGAACCACTGCTGTAGGGCAAAACATGGTCATGAAGAAAATGTGCTCAGAGATGGTTTTATTTAATCAGCAGCACCGTATTTGTTCTGACTCCTGCAAGAATTTAATGATTCTGAATTTGTTTTTCTTGCATCCACGCAGTAAACAGGAGGCATTCAACCAGGATCTGCTTTTATACATTGCAGATATTAGCCTGTTCTGGATGAACTAAATTAATTTAAATGCACTACTTCAAAACTGTATAAGTTCTCTCCCATCAGTAGGGAGGAGAGCTGAACAACAATATCAATACCATTTGCAATATTATTTTCTCAACACTATGTGCAGCAGCATTTTTAAGTGTTCAATATTTCAGTGTTACTTCTACTATTTAGATTCATGCTAAGGTATCGTACTTATATCTTATTGCTTTTCTATCAGGTGCTTTACTGTCCTGTTATTGTAACTTTTCTGAGCAATATCTGGCACGATCAGCTTCTTTGGGATTAATAGAGTTCGTCTGATCTTATCTTTGGTTCTCTCGATGCTACGTCTCACTTTCTGTGGTCTCCACTTTGGGATCTGGAGCAACGTCGCCGTTAGCGTATCTACCCTGGAGAATTAATGTTGAAAGGTTTACTTTTAATGAAGCACATGTAAAGCCTAAATAAACAAACAGCATTTCAACAAAGCTTTCTGCTGGAGTTGGTGTTACTGTTACACACATTTTTACCACAAATGTCATCATTTCTATGCATGACGTGAAATCTTTCAGCTGATCTAAACACAGGGACAACTGTTTGTTAAAGAATATTTGGTCTGTTCATTTTGACATTCACTCAAATTTCAGGGTTGTTTTTTATTTTTTTATCATGACTTATTTCCACATTTAATATTTGAGTACATTTAACAACTAATAGCCTATATTAAATTGTACATATTAGAGCCTCTGAGATCATGCTCTACTTCTGTAAATAATATCAATATGTAGCACAGCAACAAGATTTTCTTTAATTATTTTAAATAAAACCCCGGACCATTATTTTGAAGACTGAGTCTGAAGTCCTGTGTGCTCCTGAAGCCTCTTCATTCTTTCAAGCACTTTGTAACCTGCTGCCTAAATAAAGCTTATTGTGTTAATTGGTATTAATAAGTCACTCTTTAAATGTACCACTCAGTAACAACAACTCATAATTATGTATTTCTTACATAGTTCATTAAGGTGGTCAGCATTAGTTGTTTCTGTTTTTAATATTAAATTAGTTCGTATTACATTTCCCTACATGTCATTATTGTCAGAAAAGTGGATAAAAGTTATAACTTTAATATGACTTTAATTGATATTTAGATTCTTGACATTCAAGCTCGCTAACGCTACAGGAAGCTAACATGGCATGTTGGGGGCTATGAGCCTGTCAACAGCAGACATCCCCAAAATCAGAAAATATAAAGTACAGCACAGAAGCAACAACGATGTGAAAGAAATGATTGGATCCATTGCAGACAGTGAAGTAAATAACAAATGGGAATTGATCATGAATCAATTTATATTCACAAACACACGATGAGCTCTGCCTGTTACATCCTCTTAAACCATCCTGGGTCAAGCATCACATCTTCTGCTAAACTGTGGACAAGAGACCATCCAGTTCTTTCCCATTCACAGGATCAGTCACCTGGAGACTGAAGGTATCGATCAGAATAAGTTATTTCTCCTAAACACCACGTCTTTACAGACTCTAGAGGAGAAATGTTTGCCTTAGTTGTTTTTTAGAACCATTACGATATCACAAGGATGTCTTCCACTGACATTTATTTCTTGTTTCAGAGAAAGTATTGCAGGAGAAAGACAGAGAGAAAGGAGTTGTTCAACTTTGTGGACCTTGTAGGAGGGTGTTGCTCGTGGACCGATTCAGCCAAACAGTGCTGCTGATAGAGCTGAAGCAGCCAGTCTTCACTGTTTAGCAGCACGTAGGCAGCAGCCACACTGTGACCACAGAAACCTGACAGCAGACATAAAGGAAGCCGAGCCTGTCGTCACTCATCAGTCTGTCCTCGAGAAGAAGGTTGTCGCATCCAAAGCCACAACTTCTCCTGAGGAAACAGACTGTACTGATCCAGAAAATGTTTCCGTAAAGCCGGAGGATGAGGAGGATGAAGGACCACTCATGGCCTCGACTCTATATGAAGAAACTGCTTTTACTGGTCCACAAAATGTTTCTGCAAAGACAGAAGAGGCCAAAGCGACACACATCCCACCTGGTTAGTCACATGTCTGAGGCTCTCACAGTTTTGAATAAACTTGCATCATGGTTCTTTGTAGTTTCCATAATTTGTAAAGGAGACTTGCAGAAATGATTTAATATGCTAATAACGAATAAAAAAAATAGAGTTTACAGTGATTATGTTCAGACAACGTAGAGACACCAGGATGATGAATGTGATATAAGTGATGCGTCTGCTCAGAGAGAACACACAGGAACAGATACCTACACAGTGATAAAAACAGAATCTTATTTTGGTCGCGGTGATGAACCGGTTAATACTTTTCTCTCAGCCTGTTCTTCTAACTTTCTTCACACTTCACACAGAGTCTAAAACATAACACTTCAGCTGCCGCTTCTGTTATCTTCTTTGGACTGATTTATTCTCACTTTAAATGAAACAACAAAGCATTTCAAAGTTTCAGATGAGGATAAAAACTCTACCAATGTCCTCATGCTTTATTCAGGTTTGCTTACGAAGGTCCACCTCTTCACTGTTTCACGGCTCAGATCATCATCTGATTAAATCCAAAAATCACTACTTACAATATTGACACAATTCATGAGGCCAAAGAAAGGATGATCAGTCAAATGGTGTAGCACTGTACGCTTTAGAAACTCATCAACTTCCTGTATGAACAATAACTAATATACGAGCTATAGTGTGGTTATAAATGTAATATTTCCGTGGGTATATCGTCAGGCGGTGGAAGGAACACTTCACAGAGCTCCTGAACTCCTCCATGGTGGAGACAGAGTTGGAGGATTTGGAGAATCCTCTTACCCTTAACTAAGGACGAGGTCCTCATGAAGCTCTTCAGTGGCAAGGGGCAGGTGTGGTCGAGATTCGCCCTGAGCTTCTGAAGGCTCTGGACACTGTGGGGCTGTCCTGGCTGAAGCGTCTCTTTAGTGTCGCATGGAGGTCAAGAACAATGGAGCAGCAGACCAAGAATGTGGAACCCATTTTCAAAAAGGGGGTTCGGAGGGTGCGCTCTATTTATATCACACTGCTCCGCCTCCTCAGGAAAGGTTGCTCCAGGGTGCTGGAAGGAAGGTTTTAAATGACTGTCAAACAATGTGGGTTTGGTCCTGAATCAGGACCAGGTGTTTACCCTTGTTGAGGTCCTGAGGGAGCAGTGGGAGTCTAACCATCCAGTCCATATGGATTTTGTAAACTTGGAGAAGGCCTACGACTGTGTCCTCTGGCGGTATCCTGTAGGGGGACTGTGGGAGTTCGGGGTACCGGGATCATTACAGTGACTCATCCAGTCCGTCCAGCCACAGTGAAAGCTGTGTTCCTGTTCTTGGCACAAAGTCAAACACGCTTCCGACGGGTTCAACTCTGCCAGGGTTGCTCTTTGTCTCTGATCTAGTTTATGATATTCATGGACAGGGTCTCCAAGCACAACCGCAGATAAATAATTTGTAAAGCAGAGGACTGCAAAATGTCAACTCTCAAAAACTGGGTGAAAAAAATGAGGACAATCAGCTATAATTTAAAAAGAGCAGCTGCAGACTTTTCTCTGTCAGACTCTGTCACAAACAAAACTATAAATGTAGAAAAAATTAAATACATAAAATGAAAACACAACAACATTAAATTACCACTAAACACACAGGCCCAGCAGGAAAACATGACCAGCAGTAGTGCTTTCGGTGACACTGTAACAGCAGCTTCTTTGCCAGAAACCAGTGGATTGTTCCTTCTGGCTTGTGGGTGATTTGCTGCCCCAAGCAAATTTTCGAGAACTTGTTCAGGAGTTTCACGAAAATGGGAGCGAGACGGACGGACAGCTTAGTGCCGCATCCAGTTATGTGGCCGAGACTGTGCACTTCTACAAGGCAGTCATCTTACACATGACCGATCAAAGGAAGTGACCCAGATAAACTATTTCACCCAAAGCGATCCCTGTATCCCCAAAGTGTGACACTACAATACTCTAATATTCTTCGACATAAAAGGTACTAATAAATATACTGAATAATACTATCTGTTTAACACAGGGGAATAAGCATTGGATGTCATGAGCAGCTGGAGACCAGAAATCACAAGTCAGTAACGAGTGTGTCCATATTATTGATGAGCTTGTTGATGTGACTTGCCTAATGTTGTGTCTTCCTGAAGGGCTTGGCGAATTTGACGAATGTTACGGGGGACGGGATCAAGTTGTTAAATACATCCGTCCACAGTTGTCTAAAACTATTTCTTAGCAGTCCGATGGTAGAGTTGTGAGCATTCATGTGTCTGACTACGGCTCTGACTGACATGCCAGCAAACCCTAACCCTAACCCAACAAACCGTTCTTGATTTTCTCGTGTCATCATTGGTATCGTGTTAACTGAGTAAGGCTGAATTATAAGTTGGACTTTTAGATTTAATTCCGTTCAGGTTACATACATAGTGCTAATTTGCTCAGTTTAACCACTAATTTAACAGAAATTAGATTTTTTCTGAGTCAGAAGACCATTGGCATGTTGTCTGTATATGTTTTGTAAGGACGTCCCATGCCCTGACCGATCACTGGAAATTTTAACTGATTGGCATCAACATAAAGCAATGTCAGAGTTTTTTTCTTTGCAGTGGAGCGTGGAAATGGAAACACAAAAACAGCCATCTGGTATTCCACTGGGTTCTAGGATCATTGACCCAGCTTATCTCTTCATCCATCCATCCATCCATCCATCCATCCATTATCTATACACTTTAATCCTCACTGGGGTCGCGGGGGGCTGGAGTCTATCCCAGCTGACTTAGACAGGAGACACCCTGGACAGGTCACCAGTCTATCACAGGGCTACACTTAGAGACAGACAACCAAGCACACTCACATTCACACCTACGGACAATTTACAATCACCAATTAACCTCAGCATGTTTCTGGACTGTGGGAGGAAGCCGGAGAACCCGGAGAGAACCCACGCTGCACGGGGAAAACATGGAGACTCCACGCAGGAAGATCCCGGGACGCAAACCGGCGACCTTATCTCTTCATTTAACCTGAAATTAATTGAGGTATTCACCACTTGTATGGTGGCCTGATGTCACTAATGCCTCCTCTGCACATAGATTTGATTCATGTCTGTAAATTCATTTCAGGACTGTTCCCCACAAGAATGCATCTCATTCAGGATGGATGGACAGGTCACCACAGCACGGGGAAGAGGCCAATTGGGGGCTAATAATTTAATGAAACATGTGCGTGGAGCATTACTGCCACCAAAATAGCACCAAAAATACATGGCAAGAGATCATTTGAGGGGGTTATGCTGCCACGTGTAGAGCCAGTTCTGTGAACTATTTTGTCATCGATCATACTCAACTACCTCAATATGTGTCCTCTGGATGCTACACAGCTAGCATGTGTTAAACTAGCTGAACAAGTTTCCTTTGTAATAACACAGTTCAACATTTTTCCAACAGAACGCCTCATTTTTATATAGTTTTGCTTTATACCTGTAAGTCCTCATAATACAGGGACTGTGCTGTCCTGGTGTTCAACAAGGGGAAATGCATTTTATAGCTGTGAGACAGAATCAGAGGCTAACGCTTTTATTGAATATGTATACGGAGCATTACTGTCACATTCACAAAACCAAAAGCAAGAAACGAGTTAGAGGTACAGGGACATACGATGTATGAACCATGAACCACTCAGTATGTGCATCGTCTCTACGTTACACAGCTAGCATGTGTTAAGCTAGCAAAACAAGTTTCCTTTGTACGGGACTGTCAACGAGGTCAACCAACTGAATAGTCTCTTAGGTAATTAACTTTTAAAACTTCCTTTTCTCTTTTTTTTAACACATTGGAGGCAAATTCGAGACTGGAAAAAAAACCAAGAAGATTTGCAGATTTATCAGAGAATGAGGAGGCTCTCGTAGGACTGAACCGAGTTCTGGTGGATTCTCATATGAACACAGTTTTGTGGAAAAGCATGCAGGCCTCATACTTTACTGTCTAAACTCCCACAATGCTCTCTGTTTGCCAACATGGAAGTAAATAACATCCACCGCTGTCCCTGCCGTAGACTGTATAAAAATATGTAAACATGTAAAATGATATACAGTCCATGGTGTTGCCTGACAGGTCAGACGCACTTCCTCTGATGCAGGATGTGACAAGCTGACTAACCTCATTTATTTTAGAACAACCACATTAAACCACAACGCATCATGTTAAACAGGAAAACCAAAAGAAGCACCTACGTCAAACGTTTTGGTCCATAAACCTCCTAACAACTCTGTCACATAACACGCAATTCAGCACACAGACGACTTCATATTATTTATTTGTTCTGTATGACAAAAACATAATCAGGCTAATAATAATCTGGCTACGTTTCTCCATAAAACACCATCTATCATAACAACAAATGTGTGATCTGTAAAAAAAGATTTCATCATCAGTTTTTTTGACTTAAAAACAATAAGCTGCCCTTAGGTGGTGACAGTTACAGTGAAAAACTCTTACATGCATTCTTTCTCATTCTTTCCTCAAAATACCAGAATATAAAACGTTTTTTTTCACTAATGTGAAGACACTTAACATTCAAACCATGACAGACATCCATGCATTGCCGACACACGTTAGTCCGATTTACAAATGCACATTTATTGTCGCTGAGGCCTGTTTAGCTGCATATCGGCACCGTAGTCAAAGCTGGTCAGTGTGCACCGTTCATAAAACGCTCTTTGTTTCGCTTGTCTAATGGCTTGTTGAAAGGACGCTTTGTGCAGCGCTGGAACAGAATGTGCCTTTCTTCTGTCTAGTTGGTAGGCTCAGCGGCGGCGGCGGCGGCGGCAGCTTCAGCTCCCTCAGGCTTGGCCTTGCTGGATATGGAGTAATGGTAAGACCTCATGGACTCCTCCACCTTCTTGAAGTCAGGACGCTCTTCATGCCTGGTGAGAGGAGAGGGCCAGAAACAGCTGGATTAACGGCGGAGATGATTGGAAGGGAAGTCACAAGATCTTAAGAGCATCTTAAAAACAACACATCATACAGCGCATTGTATTTATTTCTGGCTAACTGAGGTAATTCATGTCTTTCAGCGACAGAGCTGTGTTTTGAAGATCGACCCAAGACTGTTATCGCTGTTGGATTTTGTTCAATAATCTGCTGACATGAGACTGTTTAGAATCAAGTTCCCAGATGACTGAAGAAGGTGTCGCATTAGGAATCATATAAATTTCATTATTTCATCTAGACATAGTTTTTAGTTTATTTTCTAACTGTAAACTGTGATGCTTGTTTTTATGCTGATGATGCCGTTCTATCTTCCAAACCTGTTTCCCTCCAGGTTAAAGTCTGTTTCAATGGTCTCCACACCTCTTCTGTGAGTTTAAAGCTACTCTACATTCTAGGGAGGAGAAAAAAGCATTTCGTAAAGCACATGGCTGTGATAATCGTACTCTGATCTGTACACATAACAACTGTTGACAGACTCCCATATGGTCTAGCGGTTAGGATTCCTGGTTTTCACCCAGGCGGCCCGGGTTCGACTCCCGGTATGGGAACAGGTTTTTAGTCTGTGCAGGGGTACTGTAGTGTAAAATGACAACATCCTGCCAGCTGGGACTTCATCACTAGTGTATCCAGTCACATTAACAGAGGCTGGCTCTGCATGTTGTTGATATGAACCACCCCAGGCCACATTACTGTACACATTTGAATGGACTCTTTGGAATGCCTTTAAAACATTGCTGTTTATTGCAAAGGTCAAACTGATGTGGTCGCTTTTCTTTCCATTATATATGAATGGAAAGAATCCTGACCTCCAGCATGTGGACACCTATGTATCATGTACAACCAATTATGCTGTAACTATATATAGAATATACTTACTGTTTAAATAAAAATAGAAATGTGATGAGATAGCAGATTGCCCTACTAAACTCTTTTTTTTATATATATGATACAACACAGCTTGTTTTTCCTTTATGAGAGAGAATAAAAACACATTGTGCAGGAAATCATTTGCTGTTTGCTGGTGCTGTTCAAGTTTCCAGTATGAGGCCAAGCTAACTAACTTGCTGGAACATTTAACATTGTTAGTAAGTTCAAAGCGAACCATCACCAGATCCAGATTTCTGTTCTGCAAAACAAACTGCGGTGCTATTTTCAGACGTTTTAATATCTGTGACTGTTAGTGGGGTATATGTGTGCATGAGGACTCCTCTATGGGAGTAAGTGGTGTTATATTTGGTGTTTTATTTATTATTTGTTCTCATGTCTGTCTCCGGCTAAATTCATCCATCCATCATCTATACACCGCTTAATCCTCACTAGGGTCATGGGGGGCTGGAATCTATCCCTGTTGACTCAGGGTGAAGGCAGGTTCACCTGGACAGGTAACCAGTCTATCACAGGGCTACACTTAGAGACAGACAACCAAGCACACTCACATTCACACCTACGGACAATTTACAATCACCAATTAACCTCAGCATGTTTGTGGGAGGAAGACGGAGAACCCAGAGAGAACCCACGCTGCACGGGGAGAACATGGAGACTCCACGCAGAAAGATCCCGGGTGTCCTCAGCGGGACATGAACCAGGGATCCTCTAGATTTGAGGTGCTAACCCAACTCAATACAGCTAAAATGGACAGCTAACAAGTTTAAGCAAAACCAGTTTCTTACGAGTATGTCCAGCACTCTGTCATCAGTGTGTACATTCGCTCTGGACATGCTGGTGGACTCTCCATCCGGTTCCCATTTGTAATGAAGCGTATCACTTCTGGTCCTTTCATTTTCTGGGCAGAAATTAAAAAGACAAGAGAAGCAGCGTGATGCTCAGGAACAGCGTGTGACTTCTGTGATCAAGTTAATACGCACAGCTGATAGCAATGTTCTGCAGAGACACACCTTGTAAGGTTTTCCTCCGTAGGAAAAGGCTTCCCACATGGTGACACCAAAACTCCACACGTCACTTTTACTGGAGAACTTGTGGAAGTTAATACATTCTGGAGCGTACCACTTTATCGGCCATTTGCCTGCAGTTCGAGCCTGAAAACAGAAAATGTACAAAAACAATGTCAGTGACTCGGCTAAAGCTGCAAACATCCTTGGTGACAATGAGGGCCAACATACTGCACATGCGTTTAAGCTCCTAACAAGCAGTGGGTCCAGTAATAGAATTTCTTTCAATAAAATCTTCATACAGATTTAATAAAAGAGTTAGAACAAGCTGGTACTGTCAGAATAAGAAGAGATAAGGTGAGTTTAGCTTAAAGCTACTGAAGATAACTGAAGATAATTTAGAACAGTGGTTACTAAGCTGCCTCTGTAGAGATGGACGTTTTCCTAATAAAAAATAAGAAAAAATAAGATGACATTTTTCTCAATTCATCAGAACAGACACATGAGCAGTAACCATGGCGATCACTACATCTGAGCTAATTTTACTTTTGAAAAAATGAAGTTTATTATTTGTTTTTATCAACAAATTCAGTAACTGTCTGTAAATTTGCACAGCAGCACCTCCTAAAGCCATCAAGTCCTTTCTTTGTGTGACTGAAAGAAGGCCTTTATCATTTAATCTGTTAGATGTAACTCTAAAGTGGAGTCGACAGAAGAGTCGAACAGATCGGAGCAGAGACGAGTTAATGGCGTCGGTCAGATATTGAAATGACATAAAATAAACGTTAATTAATTTATGTCACGTGTATGATGTGTTGGTGGTGAATGAATGTCACTTTAAAGTGTCGTGGTAGCTCAAAGATGTCTGAGAAGCACTGCTGTACAGCGTGTTGTTCCCGTTTTAAGCATCCTGTATAATTTCCTTGGCTTCCTGGGACTAGTTGTTTTAGGTGCTAAATCAGCATTTGAGCTGTGTGACGACAGCAAATCCCCAGAAAGGCCATTGATGTAAGAGACACTATCAACTCATGTTTGCTGAAACGCTGATAACCCCGGCGCCCTCAGCCTTTAGTGATTCTACATTTACGTCACTGTGTTAAAAAAGAAAACAAAAAACACACGCGGCTACACCATGAGCACCTTGTAGTAGCTGTCATCGGCTCCCAGCGCCTTGGACAGGCCAAAGTCACTGATTTTGGCGAACTGTTGGTTGACCAGCAGGACGTTGCGAGCTGCTAAATCTCGGTGCACAAAGTTCTTCTCCTCCAGATACTTCATCCCCATCGACACCTGGTGCATGAGGTTGACAATGTTCTCCACAGTGACGGTATCCCTGTGGGGACAAAGTCAGGACAACTTGATGTTTAAAAAATATACGCTTTTTTTTTTCTTGTACAGACTGAGGGACAGCTACGTCCCAACCTGCACAAATCTGATGAGTCACAGGAAGGTTAAAGAGGTAAGAAAGAAAAAATACTTTTAATACTCTTTTGAAATACTAAATGTCAAGAATCTCTCAGATGAACTCCCCAAAAATTAAACATGGCTCACTGTTAACAAACACTTTAAAGGCAGTTACAAGAAAAAATACCCACAAAAACTTTAGGAAATTATTTAATGTTGCTGTAAACACACTCTGAGTCAAATTTTCAGCGTCTGTGGGGCTCACATGTGAAAATGCTGAATGTTTTCTATTATGTCTTCATAGATCTTATGTTTAGTTTGTCAGAATTATAGTAAGACAAAAGGAAATGACTGATGCTTCTATAGTGTTTGTAAAGTTCATCAGATCATCAGTCAGCTCACAGTTTATGGAAATACGTTTACTTTTACTGTTCTATGTTCTACGGGACGATCATTGTTGACACGTTTCCTTCCTTCGACCACATTAAGGTGCTAAACAACAGAAATATCCTGACAGGTATCGTATCGTCTGAGTCAGTGTGTCTCAGGCTCAGACTAATAAAGATGCTTTACAAGTGTTATGTGACCAGCAGATGAGGATTATTTAAGGTATAGAAGTGACTCAGCCATATGATTTATTCCTGTTTGCACCTGGAGGATTTTCCAGAGGTGGTTTTTAATAACTTTCAAATGTATGTAGGAGAGTTATTGGAGCTACTTGCAGCTATACTCTCTGGGACTTACAGATTGCTCTTGCCTTCTCTACACTGCAAACAGACTGTAAGGTTATTCCATCTCAAATCATTCTGTCCTCGAGTATTTCTGATTTGCTTTATTATTACAAACTATAGATATTTAAAATGGTATCTACTTTCTGGGATCAAAGTTTCACTTTCCCACATTGGGCAGGTTTTCCCGCACATTAAAATTTAAAATGACGTTTGAACAACAAGAATTATAAAAGATGAAGCCAGAAATGTTCACGTTGATTTCTCATTATGCCACCGATTCTGCAATCAGTACAAACGAGCTCTGATTATGAGTTGGCTAAAGTATGAAAAAAAATGAAGCCATCGGGAGAAGTTTCATCTTTGAGACAGACGATGATACAGAAGTTAAACAGTGATGTTTTCTGAACCGTACGTAGCTGCATGTCACAATAACACTAAAGAAAACATACAGAATACTCTTCAATATGAAATACTTGGTCATAAGAATGAAAAGAAGTCATTTTTGTTGAACTTCCACCACTGATTGAGCGGCTGTGATAAGTTGTACCACAAAAAAAACAAAAAAACAAACAAAAACAAAGTCAGGCAAATCAGAAGTGGTCGAGCAGAAACTGGCGATTTAGGATTAAACGACGATTCACCGTCAACCAGAGAAACTCATCAGATCTGGTAACGTTTCATGATCCTCCGTCGTAATTTGATACTTGAAGAGTTCATTTGCAAAAGCAGATGACTCCATTTTTGTAGTTTTTTAGAAGACTTATGTTGACGTTGTTTGCTTGAGATAAACTCAGTCAAACTGAAGCTGAGTGGATTTGACTCAGTAGAAATGACAAAAACAGAGACAACTGATTGATGTTGTCTCAGGTAGACGATGGAAAAGTGGGTTTTCTGAAGGTTTGTGAAGATGGACTTATCTGTTTTTCTTAAATGAACTCCTCGCTTGCAGTTTTTCTGTTTTCCATCATTTTTTTTCTTTTATCTATCCACTGATATTTGTTCTCGTTGCGTTTCACCAAACAACACCACACCAACTAGCTATCTGCTCCATGTACTCACTTTCTGGAGGAGAGGAACTTGTTGAGCGGTCCGGCGGAGGCCATCTCCATGACCAGCATCAGATTCTCAGCGTTGCACAGGCCCAGCATGCGAACGATGAAGGGGTTGCTCAGCTGGTGCATGATCTCTGCCTCCCTCATCATCTCCTCCTTCACCAGCTTCTCGTTGTCGCTCTTCAGCACTTTGATGGCAACGTCTATCTGACCTCTGAAACAAAACAAGCATTAAACAACCCGCCCAGTAAAGACACTGGATCCACTAGAAGTGCAGCGTGTCCGGCTTTAACGCAGGTTTTGTTCTCTAAAGTGTACGTCCTCACGATTCTGCCTTGAGGACGCCCTTCTTGACGCAGCCGAAGTTCCCAGAGCCAAGCTCCAGCTCGTCGATCATCAGCTGATTCCTCTTGATGTTGAACCTCTTGATGTCATTGGGGTCGTGATACGGGTTGAATCCAGCGCAGTCCATGGGCAGGTCTTCGGCTGCAGGGTGCAAGTCACGTCAGAAAATATTCATCTGAAGTACTCTGTACACTACTTAGCACCTTTTAAGACAAACATTTAGGGAACCTTAAAATCTTACATCTATAAATTATGTCTTTAGTTTGTTTCTGACTTTGTTGTGAATTTATTCACAGCAATAGTTTTGGAAACTCTTGCTTGTTTAAAGGAGGAAAATGTCGTCACTGAATCTCTAAGTTTCGTAGTAACTGAATTGAATCCTCTGGTCTAAACACTTCAGTACTTAACCTGAGTATTCTCATGTTACGCGACTTAACATTAGAAGAAAATATCACAGGTTTTACTCCCCAACATGTATTTGACGCGTGAAGCTAGTGGCTGCTTTTCAGATTAAGATTTCACTGCAAGAATAATCAGTGTTTAATAATATGATGCACTGGTGCTAATTAAACTACCCAACAATGTACAGTCAGATGTATTCATAGCCTCCCATTAAAGAAGGAAAAAAACAGCTGAAATAAGTTGAAATTGACAAAAGTAATAATAAATAAAAATGTAATGAAAATCATTGGGTTTGAATTGTGGTTCAACAGAAATATTTAAAAAAAAAATAAAAATAAACAAGCATGATGGGACCCGTAAACTAATATCTAGCTGAACAACCCTCTGAGCCAATCACTGCCATCAGGTGTTTCCTGTAACTCTCAGTCAGACTTCTGCACCTGTTGACAGGTGTTCTGGACCACTGCTCATCAGCAAAGTGCTCTCATTGGTCCAGGACTGTTTTTTTTTTTTTCTTAATTATTCTTTTCAACCACAATTCAAAAGCAATGTCTTATTTCACTAAATTTAGCAAAATTTTATTTATTATTACTTTTTTCAGTTTGTCAGGATTTGGGGGACTATTGTGGATTTTGTCTTTTCTTTAATGGGAGGGTAGGAATACATTTGAGGACGACTGTATCCTGTAAAGTTCATCTTAGCTTCACATTTATCATTTATACACTCATCTCACCCGTTGATGCAACTTTAACAGCGATTTATCTGTAATATTACGATATTTAACACAAATAAAACATACATGAGGGCATTTTTTTTTTGCTGTATGAGTAACTCAGTAGTTCTGTGACTCTATATTTTGTGGATGATACTTCTGTCACTTCTTTCTGAGAGATGCTGATTGCAGAACTAATTGTTGTCGTACTGTATTTTGTGCACGTGCTGCACTGTGGGCGACTCACCTCGAGGTGGCGGTGTGTATCCATTTGATCGCCTCTGAAAGAACCACATGGAAATGAATCACAGAGAATGAACAGAAATGCTGACTCGAGCAGTGCGGTACGTAACGGATACTCACTGATGCAGGAAGATGTGGTGTCTCTGAAACGTTACCAGACAGATTAGTGTTGGATCAACAAACATGAAATAAGCACAACTGCATGTTATAAAGAACCTCAGAACATAAACTGGAAACCCATATTGTTGATATGTTGGGGGAAAAAAAGAAAAAAAAAAGAAAGAAAGATGCTCAGTACTTTCAGGAGGTTTTCCATAAATACAAGCCTCCCCAAGAACAGTGACCAGGCCATCGGGTTTCATCTTCAGGTACTCCACCAGCTGAAGGCATTCAGAGAAGAAGGTCAGTTTGAACTCTGCAGCACAGAAGACACATATTGGAGGAAACCACGATGGATGGAGGACTGACCTGCCAGATTGTGTCAAACTTTGTTCCCTCTGGCATGGACAGTCTGCCTGACTTGTCCTGGAGGATCTGATAGTGGTAAACTGTTTTCCCGTAGACCACGGAGAGAGCAAACGTACCAGACGTCTCTTTGTCTCGAATTCTGAGAAACAAAAAACACAAAAGCCACACTGAAGCCTTTGAAACTAAAATCTCCAGACAGACGCAAAAGTCGGCACAGAGGGGAAAGACAGACTCACAGAAACTTGCCGTCTGGTTGCGCTCCACAGTAAAGCCGCCTCTCACTTTCCTGGCGGCTGATTTTACCGTGATACCAAGACATCTTCTCGTGGGCCGTCGTGGCGATCAGCTTCTCGAGCTGAGGAGCTTGACTGATGATGGCCTGCTCCATGGCTTCTCCCTGAACAGAGAAACAGACACAGAAACATTCAGAGTGAACACAGTGTTTCTGCTGGACAGAGGAGGGAAGTAACCAAGTACAAATACTTCATTATTGTACTCCAGTAGATTTTGCAGGTATCTGTACTTAATTTTTCTGATGACTTTTTACTTTGACTCTCTACATTTGAACACAAACATCTGGACTTTCTACTCCTCACATTCTCTAAACTGGCTCGTTGCTTGTTTCAGCCTCTGCTGATGACGACATGACGTAAAAGACGTAACAACAAACGTCTTTATCTTTCCCAGCAGTTTGTCACTGAAGCTCCACACAGGCCTGCCTGCCTCGGCTGCCTGCCAGAGGCTGTTCAGTTCTGCAGGACTGATGTTCAGACCCAGAAGGGCAGAACTTTGAGAACCAGCTTCTGCTGAGGCTCAATAACAGATGATGGTAGCCTTGAAGAGACGAGTGTTTCCATGTTGATTATAATGTTTAATGTTTATAATGAAATGGAAAACTGTCCAGTGATGTGTTTCTCTGTAGCAGCTCTGTGCAGCTTCCTAAAGGATGAAAACAATCCTGGTTTGTGTGATTACAACTTTTTTCATTTTGCAGAGTCATCAAAAGAGGCATCGCGTATCATCGAAGCTAAAAATTCATTTTTACTTTTGTACTTAAGTAAATTTCCGAACCTTTACTTTTTTACTTTTACTTGAGTAAAGGAGTTAAATCAGTACTTTTACCAGAGTCTACTTTTACACAAGTATCTCTACTTAAGGAAAGAGTGTGAGGACTTTTGCCGTCTCTGCCGCTCGACGAATCACAGTCTGCATGAGGTTCTGGGGAGGAATCGCTTCACCTGTCAAAAAAGTCCCTTAAGATACTGAAGGAGGGCTTGATGTCACGTTGTGTTCAGCTTTCCACGGTGGAAAATGTGTGTTATTTTCACATGTGTGCGATGGATATTCCAAATGACAAACGCCTCACGACAAATTCCCCTTTACTTCATGTGCAGGTTAAACAATCCGTTGACCTGAAGACGGATGTCGACAGGATGTTTTCTGGAGAGGCGGGGACGCTGATTCATAAAAGACATGCTGCTGATGAAAGTTTAAAGTGTCATTTTCACTGCAGATGGAGGTCATCTGCACATGAACAGCAGTTTAAATGAACTGAACCTGTTCGCTTTTACAAGTTTAATCATAGTAAAATATAGAATCATTTACTGAAGTAAAAGTAAAAAATAAAATCCTGCTTTCAGAATGACCAACAAAATGTACTTAAAGTATTAAAAGTAAAAGTTTTTTTCATGTTTCTTGTCATTATTAGTATTTTAACAGTGAAGCGTTAATTTAAAGTCACAGATGGTTAAAGCTGGAGGTCATTTTAACACATCTGGTTTGTGTTGGAGCATTTTAAAAACCCGATCGTATGATATTTGTGTAATATCTGAATCTGAAAAGTAGCTACAGCTGTAAAATTAACCTAAAAGCCAATATATATATAGTGCACGTGGCTCAGACATGCACAGTACTCGGGTAAACAGGTTTTTAAAGGCTGATGTAATGTATTGAATCCTAACTCCAGCCTCACCTCCAGGTTCCAGGTCTGCTTCACGTACTCCCTCAGCATGTTGTCTTTCAGGTTGTCAAACACGCCGCAGCGTATCGGCGTGTCCGGGGGGCGCAGACAAGGTTTCTTCAGGATGCACACCAGGCCTTCGGGGGTTTTGCTGTAGAACTCACAGAGCTCGGCAGGCCCACAGTGATGCTTCCCTCCTGTGATGCAGTAGGTCCCGTTGAGCTGCTTTTCTACGGAGTAATGATGGAACTCCAGGTTCCACACGATGGACAGGACGTAGCCTCCCAGACTGCGGAGACACTGTCGCAGCAAGAAGAGGCCGTCAGACATCCCGGCCAGCTTCAGGTGCTGCTCGGCATCCGCGCGGCTGATGCTGCCGTAGAAGAACGGCAGCTCGACGGCGGGGTCGGTGGACATGCTGAGGCCTGGGAGAGTCGAGCCGGACCTGGTCCTGAAGTCCTGGATGGAGGCGGTGGAAGGAAACTAGAGGGTGAAAAGAGGAACAAAGGTGTTTAGGAATAACCTAATTCATCTAGTCTGTGACCTCCGCCTCCTCCACCGTCTGCTCAAGCAACCCTAATGTCCCATTCACCAAATTGCAGAATACAAGCTGTGGAGCGACAAAAATCAGCGCTACACATCTTTACAAGAAGTAAAACACTCAACGTCTTCAGAGCCTCACCTCCTCGTCTCGTGCTACAACCAGGACTGACGAGAGACTTCAGCGTTTCACAGGACTGTCAGCTCTGCAGAGACGAGCGGTGAGGAGTCACAAGTCTGGATGAGATGTTTAGCTTGAGGCCCCCACACTTTGAAATTGCATGAAGCTTGCAGATTAACAAACTGGTGACAAAAGCCACAACAGGAAGCTGCAGTCCGCCCTCACAGCCTCCTTTCTCCAGCGTGTTGCTCTTCCGTTAAGCAGGTGCTGTTTGGTTCTAGAGCATTCCCTCTGCTTCAGAAACTCGAGCTTATACGTTTTCCCTTCGTTGGAAAAAGACTTTTGAGGCTGAATCCATCCCAGTGTGCTGGTACGACAACTACAGAGTGCAGCATGAGACGTGTCTGTTGGAAATCTGTCACGATTTCAGCGTCAACCGAGACGATGACGTAAAGATAAGATTAAAATCAGCAGGTCTGACTGGAGCGGCTGTGTGATATCAGGCAGTTTGAGTTTAAAAGGAAAATCGACAGTGATCTCAATTCGTCACACACATCAGCTCACAACATGCAGAAAGGAAACAATCAGATGTACAGAGGATCTACATGCAGTACGGACTGAGGTTTTATGACAAGCATGGATCTTAGGATGTTTAATAGCAACAATAAAGTTTTAAAAACCAACAAACAAAACAACATTTCTCCCACAGTGTGTTGGAAACGTTGTCAGTTTTGCTAATCGCTGTCAATCAGTGTCCGTCTCAGTTCATGGAAAAGCTCAACCTACTCACAAATGGCCCTGATGTGTGCCTTATCTGACATTTGAGCAGTTTCACATGAAGACTGGGAAGGTTTCAGATGAAGGAACAACAACGTGTCAACACAATGTGTCATCGGAATTTAAAAAAAGTGTGAAACCTCAGCTTCCTGGCCACAGAGCTCAGCCTGTGCCCACATCTACAGTGGACAACCGAGCAGCAACACGACGCCACCGCCGCAAGAAGCAAGAATCCACTGTGGCCGGCCCGGAGGCTCACCGCAACAAAGACAGCCAGAGCTTAAAATGTGGACCAACAGATACCCGACTCACACGAGCGCTTCATAAACTGCATTTTACCCGGTGTTTCTGTAGAACGTTCTCGTCAGCATGCTGCAGTTTAAGAGAGATGAAATGCACAGCTAATGATTGGATGATGTTATCTCTGCATACATTCACTGAAGAGGGATTCCCAGCACAATGTAAAGGCCCCACTTTGTGCTGCTTTGGACATCTTTTGCACTACAGCTCAGAGATAATAATAATAATACTAATAATAATTCATTTTATTTGTATAGCACTTTTCGAAGACGCTTTACAGGATAAAAGAACAACAAAAGGAAGTGAAGTAGGCTACGCAGAAATACAGCGAGCAGATAAAAACAACACAAGATATCAAGCTAGAGGTTTAAGTGAGAAAAGCAGAGAGGAACAGGTGAGTTTCTAGTTTGGATTTGAAGACTACTGGGTCTGTGGTGTCACGGATATGTTGTGGGAGAGAGGTCCAGAGGATGGGGGCGGCGACGGAGAAGGTCCTATCTCCCCAGGTTCGGTTCTTGGTCCGACATGAAGGGATGGAGTCAGTGAAGGTTTTAAAGAACAGGGGTGATGTGGTCTCGGGAGGAGGTGTGAGTGAGGAGGCGGGCGGCAGAGTTTTGGATGTATTGGAGTCTATTGGGGAGGTTGGTGGTGGTACCAAAGAGGATGCTCTTACTGTAGTCAGTGTGTGATGTGATGAAGGTGTGGATGAGGGTTTGTGCTGTGAGGAAGGAGAGAGAGGGCCGGAGGCGGGTGTTTTTGTTTTTTAGGTGATGGACGGCTGTTTTAGAGACAGAATAATGTGCTGGGTGAAGGTGAGTTTATTGTGTCGAAAGTGACGCTTCGGCAATGAGGAGGTGACAGGGAGGAGTTATCACTGTACTCTTTATTGTTTGTTTGACATCTCACCCTGATCCAAACCTTCACCCCAGAAATCGCTCTTTATTCTGTCGTTCTTTTATTCAGAATGTAAACTGAGCTTTGCTGGTCTGATGCTGCTGTAGATTAAATAAACACTGAGATAAACTCCTGTCTAATCTTCTAGATAGAACATATTGTGTTGGTGTTTTTTTATGACATTATTAAAGTTAAAAGTCATTTAATTAAATTATTTTAGCGTCTCAAGTGGTCTTTTTTCTGTTTTATATAATTTTACATTTAATTTTTTTCTGTTTTTGTCTGCTTGCTGGGTAGGAAAGCGATCAGAAGACATGACGGTCGTATTCACAGTCTGACATTTTATCAACTTGTATGAACCTGGATGTAAGTAACACCACTGAGTCAGTGTAGAGCCAATAATTGTGAGGATTAAAAAGCTCCGTGAATTCCTAACCAACGTCTGTGATGCTACTTGAACAAACTGAAAGAAAAACAAACCAGCAGTCCCCCTTTAACGCAGCATGACAGCGTATTAGCCACGCCGCTGTCATGTACGAGGGAACCGAACCAACCAACATACTGACAGACTTCTTGTGCTCTTTTTTAGAATACGACTTTTTTCACTTTTTCTACTTAACTGGAGTATAATGAACCACAAACCAGAGGGTGCAGACGGGTGACGGGGCTCATGACACACTTCCAGAGCGTCACTTTGAACCCACATCTTTCATGCTTTGTCTGGGACTGAAGACACTTTAAAAGACAGAAACAGACTGCATGCACCGTATTTATGCTTCCAGGTGATGCAGCACAGGCGAGCAGATAGTGACCCAGTGAGCAGTGGAAAAAACGTCCTATGAGTCACTCCAGTGGGGGAGGACATAAGTGACACACGCCAAAACCTAACAGGCCTCAGCTTTCGCTTTCCACAGAGAAGAAAGAAGAGTGAAAACTTTATGGCACGATTTGCTTTCTCGGCTGCAAAGTAAATGCAGTTAAACATGAACCTGATTGTGTTTGTCCTTTGGTCAAACGTTTTCTATTTTGGACAGAGTTGCCGTTCCAGGTTATTAATCTTGATGTCAGTGATTGAGAGGTTTTGCACGAGGAACAGAGTGAAAGCTTTATATAATCCTTCTGATTGCTCTTAATTATGAAAAACGGGTAAAAACTCAGACATGCAAGCTAGGAAAAGCTAAAATTGGAATCTATGAAAGAATACTCTGAAGTAGTCGTGGAAAACAAATGATTGTAATTTACTCCAGTGAAAGCTGCAGACTGCACGTTAAAAGTTAATCCGTTGTAAGTAAAAGTCCAGAACTCATCATGTCACTGAAGATGAAACTATTAGCACATATGCTGTCAGTAATGTCAGTGAAAACTTTTTTTTTTTGCCTTTATTTGATAGTACAGTGAAGCAAGAGACAGGAAAGTGGAGGAGAAGAATGGAGGAAGGACCTGCAGTAAAGGGTCATGAGTCGGACTCGAACCCACGACCACTACATCCGGGACTTCAGCCCCTGTTCGTGGGACGCCAGCTCAACCAGGTGAGCTACCGCGGCGCCCCTTATCAGCTAAAACTTAATGTTCAAATACGACTTAAAGGCCAAATGCTCACTGTGTGAACCTGCAGACGTTTACTGCTCACCTGTACTGGTTCAGTGTGTTAGCGTGCTAACTTGTGCTAATTAGGCTCAAACACAGTGTAAAGGAGGTCGATGTTTGACCTGATCCTGACCTGATGATTGCGCAAGATTATTAACAACATTACTACCAGTCATCCTGATGGAGGTATTCATGTCTTCACCCATTTTGATGGCGACCCAAAGGCGATGTGAAGCTGAAAAACTAAAATCTCAACCCTTACGACGGGTTCAGCAAAAGGCTGTTTTCCACTGGAGGCAGTTTTTAGGGTTACACCTGAATCTTTTTGTGCTTTTTGATTGCAAGAACTGCCCCTATAGAACCTCTCCTGTTCTATTTCCTCGGTCCAGGAAAGACTCTTTATTTCTGTTTCGCTGCACGCAGAGTCGACGCCGTCGTCGTCAGAATCTACACCGCCTCACAAACACAAAGACTCAGAGAGCTGATTACGGGGCTGTTCCTGTAAGCGTTCGTGCCGCCTCGCGCCTGCCCCGAGTTCCTGCAATGGAAAGCTCAAGTCATCCAGATACATCCTCTAAGGAGCAAAAACATCTGTATGAGATTTTACAGCGATCCATACGGCACTTTTTGAAATGTTTCAGTCAGAACTGAAGCAGCCACTCCTCGAGCCACATCACTGGCGCGGCTAAAAATATCAGAAGCGGCGCTATAAAACCTACACTGGTAATATTTGTGAAACTCTAGAACGTAAACTCCTCCAGACATCAGAACAAAGAAATGTGTCAGAAAAAGGCAGGATCGTGTAAATACGGTGGAGCAGCGATCGGCCTGCAGCGTATTAAACGATTAGCAGCAGAGAATAAAAACAGAACAAGCAAAGTTGCCGGAACAGCGTTGAGACGCCGAAACTCTGTCACCGTTTTTTTAACTCCTGTGAATTATAAACACAAATACAAGCATGAGATCAGTCATTTGATTTGCTTCTCTCACTACAACAAGCTTTCTTTAGATTCTTTGACTGGCATTAAAGCGAGTACACTCTGGTGATAAGTTTGCTGTTTAGCTTTTAGACTTTTTTACGTCAAAACCGTTGTGCTGCCCTATCAGGAAGTCAGCCTGTGGTTATGTAACTCAGAGCATTCCTCCGTACATACATCAGCCTGTCAGACCGTGTAGGCATCCGACAACCGATAATGTGTCCTTTAACCCGCACACATGAAATTATTTTTCCACAAATCTTTTGTTTTAGTGATAATCTGAAAACATCTGAGAACGTGGGCGGACTTGGATAAGAGGCTGATATGCATATCGGATCAGGGGCCTAAGTGCCCCAAACTGAACCAGAATTTCCTGAACCAGTGGAAACAATTGACATTCAAATAAACAGTGTGCGTGTGTTTCCCTGTTATCATTCAGGCTGTATTATCTCAAAGCAACATGAACCTCTGGGGAGCAAAAAAATGAAGCAAACTTCCACTTTCAGCAGCACTTTAACACCTAAATGCTGAATCCCTAAAATAGCTCAAGCTGCACGACACAACCGGAGTTTCTTTTCTATTCACTTTTCCTCAATGGTGCATTAATCCTAAATTGTCTTGAAACTCTTTCAACATCATACCGTGAATTAATGAGCACATTTCGTCCTGAAAACCCAGTTTTGGTTCCTCTGGCCAGTATCGGCCGACCGTTGCTGGCACATCTCGCAGATACGCTTCAGCCCAGAACCAAAAATACATCCAGTCATTTTAGGAAAAGTTACAAGCGATAAAAGGCACACACACACGGAGCTCTTGGGTGTGTTAAAACCTACTCATTTTTTTGGTTTTCTATTCCAAGGCACAATAAAAACATCTTTTTATATTTTGCTCATGTAATGGCTGCTTTTGTAAGCCAAAGCAACAATGCCTGAGCCGGACTGCGGTGCACAAGCTGCTTTATTCTTATGAACAGTCCAGACACGGCCATGGAAATAAAAATAAAATAAATCAATTTGACTGGAGATTTCTTTTGTAAAAATTAAAAGATCAATGAAAATATATGACAGACTACTGGATGATTACAAGCTTAGTTTGTACTGAATCAAACAAATACTACAACATGTTGTTAAACCACACTTTTACCGTTGAGTTTGATGATAACAAATTGATATCGACAGAATCATGTGTGATCTCATGAATGTGGACGACACACAGAGACCTTAGACTTCCAACCGTACTGATGCTTTTTGCTGAAACAACGACGCCTCGGCCTCGGCCTGCCCTCACCATGTCAACACTTATCGTATGTTTGTCACAAACACATTAAATGTAATCTAACAAGACAAACTGGTCCACTCCTACACGAGCGGATGTAAGAGTAAAAACGACTTACGCTTCACTGCTGGGTACGGCGCTGCTTCACAGACGGTTGTATCTGTTGATCTGACAGCCGGGTGAGGTGCTGTGAAGAAGCGGTGGTTAGACAAAACGAGACACACACACAAACCTGCACACACACCAATAACGGCAAAATGCATGCACAGGGCGCTGAGTTCAGCTTGACTGCCACACAGTCGTCCTCAAATGTATTCATTAAAGAAAAGCAAAATTCACACTCAAATAACTAGAAACTGAAAAAAGTAATAATAAATAAAAATTTGCTAAATTAGAATGTAGTGAAATAAGACATTGCTTTTGAATTGTGGTTGAAAAGAATAATTTAAAAAAATAAACAAAACCGTCCCGGACAAAGTAGAGGCCTTTGTTGATGAGCAGGGGTCCAGAATACCTGTCAACAGGTGAAGAAGTCTGACTGAGAGTTACAGAAACACCTGATGGCAGTGATTGGCTCAAAGGGTTTTCAACTAGATATCAGTTTATGGGTCCAACATGCTGGTTTGCTTGATTTTTTTTGTTTGTTTTTTAATATTTCTGTTGAACCACAATTCAAAAGCAACGTCATGATTTCCATTAAATTTTTATTTATTATTACTTTTGTCATTTTCAGTTTATTTTAGTGACTGATGTTTTTTCTTTCTTTAATGGGAGGCTGTGAATACATCTGAGGACGACTGTTCTTTAAATCTCCACTGACTCACTACAAACTGTAAAACACAGCCTCCAAACATTCAAGCCCGAGTGCCTCAATATTAAATAAATCGTTCAAGATTTTGGAAAATTAGTTTTATTTGCTTTCACGATGAGAATTCAATGAGAAGTTTGTCCACTAGTGCTACAGCCAGGCTGCACTTAGCTTAGCACGATGACAGGAAAACAGTTAGCTTAGCTTTGCTCAGAGCCAACAAAACCCACCTTTCAGCACCTCTGAGGCCAACAAACTTAACACATTGTCTTTTCTAATTTGTTTAATCCACACAAAAACATCCAAACAAAAAGTGTGAAATGACTAATTATCAATTAGTTTTCAACTATTAAGTTTAATCGCCAACTTTTTCTTTTTTCATTATTGACTAGTTTGTTTTAAGTACTTTTTTAAGAAATAAAAAGTCAAAATTCTCTGACTACTTTAATTTTCCAGTTTCTCACCTCCTTCATGAGTCAACTTAATATCTTTGGTTTGTAGACAACGCAGGACATCAGAAACTCTGAACATTTATCACCATTTTCTGGCATTTTACAAACCAAACAACCAGGAAAACCCATAGACTGTATAACAGATGGACGTAGCTACCGTGACGTCACCCGTTGGTTTCTGCACTGAGAACATGAAGCCAGGGTTTTGCTACTTCCTGGTTGACATCTTGGCTTTTTGGAGCCAGTGACTCAAAAATCGTCGGAGGGGGGCGGAGCCATAGGAGCAGCGATTGGTCAGACGGATTGAGAGGCGGGCCCTCTCTGCCCGCCCACATTTACCGCCTTCTGCTGTATGGTCGCTGCTGACTGTCAATCAAGCCAGCCACGCCCCTTGCCCCGCAAAATGTTGACGATTTTTAAAAAAATTCAGTATTGATTTATTTTCAGATTGGCCACCTGATCTCTGGATTTGACCATGAAAACTAATAAGAAAAAAATCCTGAGCTGGAGGAATGCAGTATTTCATGATCTGTGATCACTTCTTTTCCAATTCCAGTCTATGGGAGCCAGGGCTTTGTGGAGCCAGCAGCCAGCAGATGTAGTGATACTGCAGGTTTTTGACACTTCCGGGTTGGCTTCATTTTCCGGGGCGGTTGCTACGTCCATCTTTTATACAGTCTATGGGAAAACCCAGCAAACAGCAGCTAGCTAGCGCTGTCCGAAGGTACTGAAATCTCTCTTCAAGTACATCATTATAAATAGGCCTTATGTTTTAAATATAGTTTGTTTAAGGAATTTGTTCAACTAATTACGACATACACTTAAAAACTGTCACCACTATCACACCTATGCCATAAATATGAAGCTACATATTAGCTTAGCATAGCATACGGACCAGAAACCTTAGCGAGCTAACCAAGAAATAGTCCAGAGCGCTGTCTGAAAAGGTGAATTATGCTTTTTACACTTATAAAACATGTGAGGTAGTGAGTTTTGGATGTGTTTTCAACTTTAGATGGTGGCAGGACAGTTGGTTAACTCTTTGAGCTAAGTGAGGACGCTAACTAGCTTTAGCCTCACATTTAGCAGTTTGCTAAAGTGGAAAAGAAGTGATATTTTCTTACAAAAAAATGTTTTCTTTAAAGTACATTTTCTAAGCTTTAGTTTCTCTGTATAACTGTGTGTTTCTGTGTGTTTTTATGTGATCCAGCGTCTCAACACTCATTATGACGGATACTGACATCCATCCTGCAGCACCTGTGCAGCAGCACCCACAGCACCCAACCAATGACAGGATAGAAAGCCTCCGACCCCCACAGCCCACACACACGAACACACACACGAACACACACACACCACCCCCACCTCACCGGCTGCAGCTGCTTCCTTGGAGTCGCAGATTTGGCAGCCAGTCAGCAGGATCCTGCTGAATCAAGTCACCCAAAAACAGGCAACACAAACCGGCAGAGCGACACGTCCTCCTGCAAAATAAGAGCATGGACATTTCGTTTCTGTCTGGGTGATCTTGAATGGCTCAACAAACCATCTCCAGCTGGTCTACCATCAGGTCAACTCCCATCCAGATCTGACTAACGAATTCAAGTGTTCAGTATCCTAAGAGAGTTGATTGAACTGAGGCGGAAAGCTTATAATTATTACGACGTTGAGCATGAAAGAAGGCGTTTCCTTTTGTGTTTGAACTAACAATAAACACAACAGAACATTTGAAAAAACTGTCTTGAAAAAGACGCAGAAATCACAAGCTTCTGAATTATTTTCGTGATCAAGCTTTGAACATACTTATTTATATTTTGCATTATTACTGCTTGTTTTTGTATTTTCAGTTCAGGCACATACAAGAAAGCTGAAGTAAAGTCCTAAAGTTCTTCCATAAAGCAGTAAAATCTGCAGGATTCACTTCTTTAATAAAAGAAGACTGATAAGATCTCAGCTCAGTGAACATTCAAACACTGTTCAGTAAATGTGACTGCAGTTTGAGCACCATCACCGGTCACAAACTCTACGGGTCAGTGTGAGCACGTGCAAAGAGAAGAAACAAAAACAGACCAAAATATATTTGGTGGTCCGGCTGTTAATGCATCAGTGACTTATAAAGGGTCAACAAAATGAATACAACCTTTATTTAAACTCATCGTACACTGAGGCATGACAGAGCAGCTGAGCGACTGAGTCCAGCCTCAGGTGTTGTGCTGCTGTTCAAGGTTGCAGGTTGCAAAACTGGATTATGCACGCTCAGTAAAAACAGCTGGCACCTGCAATGCAGTAATTCAAGAGTGTATGGTAAAGCCTGAGACTGAAAGACAGTAATGAGGCAACGTAAGGCGGTGAAAAGAAAAACTTAAATATAAATAAAATCCAGTGTTTGTCACGTTTTACAGAAAGTGAAGGCCACGTAACCTTAACATGCAGCTCACAGTTATATTCATCATTACAAATAAAACAGTGTCCAAAGGTTTAAGATTCATGACTGAGATTGAGCCATGTCACTAATCCAGATTATAAACCTTCTGTTTTACATCAAACCCTTTTATTTTGAAAGTACGACCGCCCTTGTTTTGCTCTCGCAGCGGCTAACTTGACGCGTGTCTGCGGCTCCCTGGTTGTGGAAGTGGAAGAAGTTGAGTCTCCTCAGTCCACCGCCGGCGCCGCCTCCTCTGCTCTCCGCTGCTGAGGACAGAGGACACACTCACTGCGGACACTTCTACAAGGGGACACGGGAAGGTAGGTCAGCTAGCCCGGATACTCTCTCTGAGTTTTCATGCACGGCTCTGGAAGAAAACGACTTCCCTTGACATGATGCTGGAAGCTTGTCAGCTGTGGCTCGCTCCTTCCTCCACAGATACTCCTGCAGGGGCTCTGAATGCCGCCTTACTTCATCTGCCAGTCAGGCACTGTGCTGTCAGCAGATCAGGAGGTGCACCTCTGTGGGCTTCATGTTGTCTTGTGCGATTGCATTGTTCCTAAAATCTCAGCCACTGGTTTGCTGTTCTGCTCATGAGGAGCTCCTGCTTGTGGCTGAGATCTGCTCGCGGGCTGATGACAGGCCTGTCAGCGTGGGGATGATGTGGCTGTCAGCAGACATCAGGTACACGAGCTGAAGGCTGGCATTGTGTCCCCTACCAGCTGGGGGAGCAGCTCGCTGTCGGTCCCTGCTGCAGTCACTCTGCAACAGGTCTCAGAAGTGATTATGCAATTATCACAGCAAGCGTTTCAACCAGCCTGTATGTAACATATCTTGTAGGGCTTGCAATGAAAAAGCTGAATTTTTAGACGAGCAGATGTGCAGCGTTTAGCTGAATGACATGCAGGCACACGCATGACAATCTGTGTTCCCTCACTGAGCAGCAGAAATGATGGATGAGTCATTTCCACTGCAGGTGTCTGCTTGTGTTGTCCTTCTGTTTTGGTCTATTTTTGGCAAACCTGTTGCTATATTTATATTTCTGTTTGGCCACATTTAGATCCTAGATTATATTTGTGACATTTGGAGGTTGCAAATGATGCAGATCGTCATTTCTTGGGTTTGTTCTCTCAGGTTAACTCGTCTCACACCTCGATTTAAAGCAGTATTTTTATTTTTCCCATCTAGAAATCCGTCAGTGTCTGTGTGAATCTTACAGTTTGGGGAACTGATGCCAGCTGCATCTCACAGAGACATTAACAGAGACAGAGACCACATCATGTCTACTACTTTGTTGTGTTGTAGTCGTGCATCCCTCACACACCTCTGGAGCTGTTTGTGACTCACAAGAGGAGCGAAAATAAAACTGGCAACAACTGTGATCATCATTTTTCAAGCAGTAATCACAAAAAAACACTTCTGGATCTCTAATGTTTGGATTAGTTTCTTTTTGTTTGTCTTATGTGACAGTGGGATTAGTGTTTTGGGTGTTTTAAGGCTGTTTGCAGATAAAAAGTGCACTGAAATGAATATGATGAAGACAGAAAACGTCCACCAGCATGTGTGCTGCTGCTGCTGCTGCTGGCCGACTCACTTTGTGTCGAGTCAGCTCTCCCTCTCTCTCTCCCTCTCTCACCCTCTCTCCCTCTCTCTCTCTCTCTCACTAAATATTGTTTCAGACTGGAGAGGCACATTTTGAGAGTGAGGGGAGCACATCCGAGGTTCTCCGGCCTGTTTATGTTCCCACTTTTCATCTGCACACTGTTTATTTGGGGAAATTGAGAAAGGAATGCCTGCCTCTTTCTCTTTCTGTCTTTGTACCAGACGGAGAGTTTAGTCTGAGATATATATCCCCCCTCCTCCTCCACCACCACCACCACCATCCACCCACCCAACCCCTCCAGTCCTTTCTCTCACCTGTTCAGGGTTACGTGTGGAGATCTGCTTGAATCTATACATACTTCTTTCTTTTTCCAGCGAGCTCTGCAGTTGCAGAGTGAAAACGCTGCGTCTGACTTGTGACATTGGTCTTACGAGCCATTTGATCTCGCTGCCTCACGGCCTTATTAGAAAAGAGAAGCCGCACCGCCGGTTTAATGAAATAATAAACTGAACCTAAAGCTGATTCATGAGCTACTCCCTGATCAAAGTGCAGACAGTGTGTGTGTGTGTGTTAGTGTGTGTGTGTGAGAGGGGGAGTGCTAGACTTGAAGCTAAGCTGAGGGACACTTAGCATCTGTTCGCTCCACACAGACTTTACTTTGAGCCGGTCATATGGCTTTGATTAGTGTGCTAGTTTTCGGATAGCTCCACTCTCCCTGGCAACACTTACAGACAAGGACAGCATAGTTAGCTACAGTATTTAAAAAACAACAACAACAACAACATTCACTGTACATCCCACATGAAAAGTCAATGATCACTAGTAGATGACAAATTAAAAAAAAGACTTGTCAGAATGCGTCCACTGGCTTGATTACATTGCAAATTTGGCCCACTCTTAAATTCCCACCTAATTATCCCGAGCAGTCCAGCTTTTCTCTCTCTCTCTTGTTAACAACGGCCCCCTTTCTTTCCCCCCACTTTCTTCTCTTGCAAATTGTGATAGCGTTGGAAGTTGTGTGGCCTGTCTGCAGCTCGGACCGCTTTCCCCCCTTGGCCGTGATTGCGGCTATATGCTGGATACTCGTGGCCCATCCAAGCAAAACACTGAGCGGAGAGTCGGTGTATGTGCTCACTTGGCCTGCTGACAGACATACGTTTTTTATTTCGCTGAAGTGATACAGCCCAGAGGGAAAGTTTTGCACAACAGACCTCAGGAAGATGTACAACGCCATCACCTCTGCGAGACAGCTCGCTCTTAATTTGGCTGTGTTTCTGTGGGGTTTGCAATGGCGTAATAATTTACCGGGAAAGCTGTGCAAGGCGGTGCATGCACGCTGAAGGCCGTCCACAGATCTTTTTAAGCAGCTTTGCTTTAAAAAGCACCAAGGGACAGCGCTGGAGGAGGGGGGGGTCCTTTCTCTGCCTCTTTTTCTGGTTTAAATAAACAAGCGGAGAGTTAGTGGTAATGAAAAGCACTTGATATCAAGCTGCAAGTTTAATAACCCCATAATAAATTGAGAGCGGGAGCAGAAGAAGTAATGAAAATGGAGGGGAGTTTGGCTTGTGCAGGAAATGACTGGGAGAAAGCCTGAGGGAGGGGAAGAGAGAAAGACTTTTAGTTGTTCCACATATGAGGGAAGCTGCAACAGTACAAAGACCCCTCAGTGTTTTTAAAGCAAGCTCTCCTTTTACTGTACCTGCCCGTTGCTGTTTGAAATGGAGCGAGAGGCGCATTAGGAACCTTTTCAACTCATTCCTCCACACTCGGTTTAAGGGTATTAACACTCAAGAATGGTTCTCCCAGCTGGCTTGAATAGCTTACACTCTGCTGTCTCTCTTTCATTCCCCTCGGGTTTTGCACTTGTTTTTTTTTTTTTTTTTTTTTCCCTCCTCTTTTCAGGAGGCACCTTGTTCCCCCTGCTCTCGTCACCAAAAGGTTTCCCATCTGCCTCCGATTACCTTTGGCTGCAGTTGGTTAGCCGCCAGCCATCTGGGCCAGTGTGGCGTCTCCGCTCGCTCTTCCCTCCCCAGACGGCTCTGAGGGAGGGATGGAGGGCTGGTGGGAGGGTAGGCTGGGACAAGAGTGAACTGGGTGGGCAGACTTTACTGGAGAGGATAGCGCCGGTTGGGTTTTAGCTGACACTGCAATCTGTAGCCAGGAAACTCAAGTCGACGAAAAGGGCACCCATGAAAATGTGACTCCTGATCCTGGCCCCGGTCTGTTTTTGTAATGGGTACTGTGGGTCTGAGGAAGTCATTTTCCGTTGTTATTATAAAGCACACTTGCTCTATGTTGGTCGCAAAGTAAAAAAAAAAAAGAACTAGCTCAAAGGGGAACAGTGCTCAATTAAAAAGGAACTCTGGGTTTATTTATAACCCAGGACAGCCTAATTAGTAGAGTGGAAAATGAGCAGAATTCTCCTCGCCAAGATTTAAATTTGTGATCTCTGGCTGGCTGAACTGTCTCCAAATGATCATCATGTGGGTGCTGCCACACAAACGCTGTAGTCTTTACATTCAGCAGTTAACGTTCAGTTCTCTCGGTATGAAATAATAATTATCATCTGCTAGCTGCAAAAAACTGGCTTTGTGCAGCACTATGCAGACGATGCACCACTGTGTGTCCTGATGTGTCCTTTGTTATGTCCTGTGATGCTGAAATTAAAGAAGAGGCTCTTTATGGGTTCTGTTGAGTACTACTGTATGTGTGTAAAGCTTTTTGTCACTAGACTTAAACTGAGGTTGAAGCTGAATCAGAGAAATGTGGTTCCGAGGAGTTAGACACGAGCAAACCTGAGTCTCAGTCCGAACTAAGACCGGGTGATTTGAGGAAAATATGTAGTTGCGATTTGTAATGTTATCTTGTAAAGCTTTAGTTTAATATTTACTGTGTAATAGATTTAAAGAAAATTTCTGTAAACTATCAGGCATTGACACAAGCAGGTCATCCGTGGCTCCGGAGCAGCATCTCAGGATCTGCAACCAAGTTACACGAAGTTTATATCATGAAAACAAAAAACCCTGGGTCAGACACATAATGTGTATCCTAAACCACAGCCTTTCTCATTTTCTAATTGCATTGCTTTATATTGCGATTTCAATTTGAAATCAATTCATTGTTCAGCCCCAGACTGAAACACAGACTGCGTATAAAAATCTAGAGTTTTACCATTTCACCATGTCTGTATGGTGTTTTTTTTTTTTTACAAGCTGGAAGACAGATCAAGAGTGAAATAGTAAAATAAGCACCATAGCTGAGCGTTTCCAAACTGAAACTATAGTGTACTGATGATAACTCAAACACTAAGATTCAGACTTCCAAGGTTTTTATTCAGAGCAACAACAAAATGGCCAAAGGAAGCGGTCCTGTCAGCCTGTACAGTGGGCCCTTCCCTATCATTCTTCTTCTTAAGAATTGGTTTCCGGTTTGAGCATGCATGGCGGAATTACTGTAGTATTGCAACTGTGCATTGTGCAGCATTAAGTAGTTTTGTGGTGATTGAGCAGAGTCGTAGGTGAGCTGGTGTGTTTGAGCTGCAGATGGGTGGAGAGAGATGTAGGGACTTCATAGATCTGCACATTCAAGAGGAAGCAACAGTTTAGAGTAACATCGAGGCCAATTTACGGCAGGAAGGGATTGTTTTCATGGGGAAAAAAATCTAAATTTATACCATTGACACACAGAGTTTTTGGGGTTTAATAATGATTTTATTGAATTGTTTTTGGATTAATATTCTGGATATACTCATGATGAAGTCATTTTTAATCTCAAAGGAGTTCTTTTAGTTAGATTATTCAAAACAACATGTCTCTTTGGATCTTTGACACTTTGGATTTTTGTTCCTTCTTTCACTGTAAAGCACCTTCAGCTTTGTAAAGTAAATGAAGTCCTTATTCTAACTTTTGCAATGACTGTCACTGGAGGTTCGCCAATATGTCAGTCACTATCACCTTATTTCAGATCTCTTGTTATCGGTGTTCACTGCAAGTTGGCAGATAAGAAACAAGAAATTCCAAGAGAGAAATGGCAAACCTGGTTTGAGATCATTTATAAGGAAAGTAACTTCATAGTTTGTCGACCAGGAGCACTGAAAAGGAGACTTTCCAAATGTGAAGCTCTTCAGTGTGTATCTTGGTTACAATAATCCAAGGGATCACATCAGGATTGCTTGTTTTTATTGTTATACTGCATTATCTGTCGATATGTTGTGTCGGGGTATATTTATTATGGTACTCTGTGGCTCAGATGTAAACAAGCTTCGTATAGACACTCATTCCATCAGTCTGCTACACAGGACGCTGGCCAATTAGTAAGCTGCACAGTCAGGCAGCCAGCCAGCAAATCACTCAGCCGTACAACCAACCACCAGAGTCAGCCAGCGTAGCGGTGATGGCAACCTGCTGCTCCTCTCAAATTGGCTCATTTTACCCCCAGACCCTCTGACATAATACCCACTTCAAGCCCTGTTTGGGCATTAAGCACAGCTTTTTTACAAGATCAATGGCTTCCTTTGTGTTTGAACTCTTTCCGGTGGGCAGGCAGCTTAAAGTGTGGGTCCTCAGGGGCCCCAGGTTGGGACTTACTGTTGTCTCTGGTCATCAGAGTGAAAGACAGGGTGCATGCCCCTCGCTAAAGCCAAGATTGATTATCTGAAGAAACAATACAGGACTGGGCGGTCCTTGAATATGAACTGGGTAGATTTGTCTTGTTAGACTGGGAACTGCATGGGTCAATGGGATCTCATGCTCTCGCTCTGTCTGTGTTTCACTATGTCTCCCTTGTTCCTCCCTCCTCTTTGAGCCTAAATCTGTCTCTCCCCTCCCTTTCACTCCCTTTCCTGGCCTTCCTCCTGTAGTTACTGAACAGTTTCTCTTCCACAGGGCAGCAGAGAGGAGCGTAGACCCACCGCTGCTGTCGAACCCCCTTGAGAGATCCATCCAGGTGCTTTCTACTCCTATGAGGACTTCTCCAGGATCCATCACCACTCGCTGACCGACACTGTAGCTGCTGCTGACTCTCAGATCTTCCCTCAGCCATGGCCCAACAGAGCGCTGAGCCGTCCCACTGCTAGGCAACGGGGCATCCGAGAGGGCAGGAGACATGTTGGGACAGAGGCCCGGGGACCACTGCACTGAATTCTGTTACTATAGCGACTACTGTAGTAACCATGGAGACGCTATGGAGGACTGGTCTGGTCTGCACTGTCATCGTGGTCATGGTTGCCACCGAGGTCGCAGGAGGTCACAAAGATGATTTTGCTCAGTCACAAGGTGAGATGAACCCGAGTGTGAAACAGAACGTCTGCTGTGGCCACTTTCACAGGAAAACATCCGAGTTCTCAGAGGATGTTTGTGTTTTGTCCATCTCAGATAAACCAGAGGGGATAAAATAGTCAGTGATGGTTTATGTAATTCTGTATTTCAGCATTAAAATATATTGTGAGATAGTAAAGTTCTTTGACAAACAACACTAAAATTAGTACAATAGATAGAGAGAGCAAGATGTGGTTTTTTGTAGCTGGTGTAATGAACCTAAAGATGTAAAGGCACCATGACGAAACTGAGTCTGGGACTTCATGCATCTGTGCATTCTATAGAAGGTGTAGAGTTACATGTCAGCCATTTTAAGGCAAGACGGGATTATTTTCATGGAGAAAAACAAAACAAAATATGCAGCACTGTTTTTCAGAAACTGCTTTTTAGGGGTTATCAACCACTAGACGGATATGCATCGTCTGAGGTACCTACAATGACCATGTGAGTGTCTGGAACATGGAGCAATGGAAGAAGGTGGCCCGGTCTGATGAATCACATTTTCTTTCCCATAATGCTGACTGTGGGCTTGATGTGTGCATGGTTTGCTTTGGGCAGAGATGGCAGCAGGATGTGGAGGCAGTGTGATGCTGTAGGCAAAGTTCTGCTGGGATACTCCGGGTCCTTGTATTCATACGGATGATATTTTGACATCCACCTGAATAATGTTGCAGACCATGTGCACATGTTGATGCCAGCGATGTTTCCTGATGGCAGAGGTCTCTCTCAGCAGGATAATGCTCGAATCCCCGTCACCCTGCAAACATTGTTTAGGAATAGCTTGAGGAACATGACAAGGAATTCAAGGTGTTGACACTGGCTTTACAGTTCCCCTCGATTGCGATCGGATCGAGCATAAAAACGAGTGAGATCCACTGAGGCACCATCTCACAACTTCCAGGATGTGCTGTTCCTGTGTTGGTGCCACACAGGACATCTACAGGCCTTGTGTAGCCGTTTAGCTGCTACCAGGCTGATCTACACAATATGAGGTGGTTTTGATGTTATGGCTTTAACTTTAGAATCATATCTAATAATCAGAGCTGTTTACATTTTGTTTATTAAAAGTTGTCTCGGCTGTTTTTCAGTTTTGTAGTTATTGTATAGTAATAGTAGAGTTATTATAGAAACGTATGTTCACCCTGAACCACCAGAAAACAGCCGTGTTCAGCTGCCTTCACCTCCTAAACCTGAGCAGGTCTAAAGCTGGCATAGATAACAAGGGGTTTGTTTTCATCATCGTGCCAGTGTCAGAGACCTGTGTTTTAATTAGAGACACTACTACCAACACGACTCGTATTCCTTTCTAAATAGTGGGAAAACATCATTGGTTTATTGTCTGTGATCCCGGCTTCTGTGGGCTGCTTTAATGATTTTCAGTCTTTGAGAGCGGTGTTACATTAATGTATTTTATAGAGGAGGTTCCCAGAGTGAAATCTGTTTTTCATTTCAGTCAAGTAAAAAAAAAACTCTCCACACTTGCCAACCTTAGAAATTCAAAATAAATAATTTGACAATAATGTGACGATGTCGTGATACGTCAGGAGTTTAAATATTTAAAGGATCGCAATGTGTTTTATAGTTGCTGTAATTGTTTTCACGTATAACTCGCATGCACAGTGCTCAGATTAGAAGAAGTCGGCTGAAATGAGCTGTAGAAAAGGTTTCGGGTCTGACCCGGCTGTCGGACCGGCTGAGGCACACTCCAGGCCTGCAGGTCTGGACTCTCTGAACTTGAACTCTGCTTCTACAAATCATGTTGCCGTGCCACAGCCACGTGCCCGCCCCCCTCGCCCCTCACCACACAGCCTCTCTCTTCACGCTGAAGCTGGAGCGACTGAAATCCCCCGAAAGGAAAAGACATAAATTCCCCGAGAGTCCGAGTCTCATCACCCAGAACAAGGCTGTGATTGTGTATTTCCTAAACTTAACCTCTGACCCCTGACAGCCATCTGTCTCTAATAGTCTGCCACTACTTCCTCTAAATAACCCACCTCTCAATCCCTGACGTGGCCTTTCCCCTCGGGGACTTGGTTTTCCACAGGTACAGGAACCTTTAGCAGTCAGTATTTTTCATTAACATGAGTTCGAGGACTTTGTGTGATGTGAAAGGAGTTCCTTGCGGTGATAAACCCCACAACCGATTATCAGCCAACCGTGCAATTCCATTCAGCTTTGAGGAGCATTTCAGCGCTTTCTTACCTCATTGTTTAGATTTTCTGGCCTGCAGCTTTAGTCTTGGTTCACTCTCGCTGCTCTCATCAACATCATTTCCAACAGTGGCAGACGACTATTTTTTAAAAAAGGTGAAGAAAAAACTTTCAGTGACTCATTGTGCGCTCCTCACTCAGGAACAACAGACAGGCAGAGCAGGTTAGCGACTAGCTTCTGAATGCTGTGTAGTGTTCAGCAGCTAAACTGACAGATGTTTCTGCAGGAGTTGGAGGAGACCAAAAGTAGAGCTAAAAGGAGAGATAGCATTCAATAGGCGGACAGACACACGACTCCAAATGGAAACGGATGTTGTGTTGTGTCTACGAGGTGTGTCCGAAAAGTTCCAAGACTGGTGTCACAAAAGATATATTTCAAATTCAAATTACCAGTTTTCCCCTTCCAAGTAATCCTCCTGGAGTCTAACCACTTCTCCAGCCTTCTCTTCACGCCGTCATGCACTCCTGGAAGGATTCTTCAGGATCCTCTCAGCTCCGTCCTCACAGCCATCTTGATGTCGTCCACGTCTTCTAAACGGGTCTCCTTGATGACCCCCTTGAGCTTGGGGAAGAGGAACCAACCCCACGGAGCCAGGTGGGGTGAGTAGGGAGGTTGCTCCAGCACGGAGATGTTCTTCTCAGCCAGGACCTGTGGGATGCTCAGGGCGCTGTGAGCAGGTTGTCATGGTGAAGCAGCCTCCACTGGTCCTGACACAACTCTGCCTCTTCTCTGAACGAAGCAAACGCTGCAGGATCTCTGTAGACGTGCTGGTTGATCGTCTGAAGGGGAAAACTGGTAGTTTGTAGTTTGGGTTTGATTTATATCTTTGGTGACACCAGTCCTGAAACTTTACTGACTCACCTCGTACTTGATGTGTAAGCAGCAGGTGTCGTAACGATCACATCTGTATAATGCGGTAAATGTTTCAGCTTGTTGTCCAAAGCAGCTGTTGGTGCAGCATTAACTAGAAATCCTCACAGTGAATTTGATCTTTCTTGTTTTCATACAGCTCTTGAATTCTAAGGTGGGATTTTCACCATGAACCATAGTCTTGAGTCTTGTCCAGACCTTGGCTTATATCTGAACACACATGAGAACCATTTTGTTAGAAACTCTTAACAAAAGCAAATGAAATAATACTAACCTGACTAGAAACATAAGAATACATCCTGTGTTTGCTGGTTTACTCGGTGTCCAGCTGTGTGCAGTATATTTTGTTAGTGTGTCCGTGTTTGTTTGGAAAGAAAAGGAGCACAACTATGGAGACATGCTGCACTGAGAGCTTCAGGCTTTTTAAGCACCTTTTTTTTATGCCTCTCTTGTCGTACATTTAAAAAAACACGCACACAAAGTAACCTATTGTTATGAATTAACATGAGTTGTATTTAACGATACAGAATCTACCTGCTCATCTGTGCATATCAGCTTTATAAAGGCTGATTAAAGTTAATCAGTCAGTTGTCTTAATTGTATTGAAAAGCACAGACAAAGATTAATAATAATATAAAAGTAATCCAGTCTTTTCTTGTATTTGGAATGAGCATCACCATTGATTAATTCTATCAACGCTTCTTGATTTACCACCAAAACTACATGGACACCCAACATTAGGCCCAAATGTGATCTGATAGCATCTTATTCCAGAATCACTGCTGCTAATCGTCTCCACTTCTCGAGAAAGGCTTTCTGCAAGATTTAGGAATCTGGCTGCAGGGATTTGATCTCATTCAGCCACAAGAGCATTATTGGAGTCTGGCAATGATGTTGGACGATAAGACCTGGCTTGCAGTCGACTTTCCAGTTCGTCCAAAGGGGCTTGGACGGGGTTGAGGTCAGGGCTCCAGTCAAATTCTTCCACACCAAACTCAAAAAGTCGTTTTCTTCATGCATCTGGCGTCGTCACGTTAGCAAACAAAAAAAGGTCGACCGCAAATTGTTGCTGCAATGCTGGAACGGCAGTATTGCCTAAAATAGTCTGCTGTAATATTCCGATTTCTTTTATTTGAATTTCACGACTCCATCCTCATCTTCACGGCCGCCGCAGTAGTTTGAGCTGTTAGTGGTGGTTCGGGGACGTCTGAGTTGTTTGCTCGTGTGCTACAAGTTTTAAATGTGCAAGAATAGTCGGGAGGCATTTATTTGATTCAGTTTGAAACAGCCTGCCTCCCACCCCACCACATCTTCACCTGGAACAAATGGGTTCTGCTCAAACCATGAAAATAGCCAGAAAGGACACAAAGCATATGAATGGGTTGTCCACACACTCCTGGCTGTGTGTATTTATCTCTTCTCTGTGTGGGCCACCCACTCTGCATACAGAAGAAAGACATGAGAGACACAAAAAGGCACATAAACATGACATATAAAACATATAAAAATAACTAATTACAGGTTCCTCCTGCTCCCGTAGTTCAAAAGAGTCAGTGCAGCAGTGTTTGGCCTGAGGTGCCGTGGAGGTGTGTCTGGCATGGAGGGAGGGCCACTTTCCATCCAGAGTACTTCCTTCCACTATTTTCAT
Source organism: Stegastes partitus (assembly GCF_000690725.1). Taxonomy (NCBI): domain Eukaryota; kingdom Metazoa; phylum Chordata; class Actinopteri; family Pomacentridae; genus Stegastes; species Stegastes partitus. Next base: position 119,807 of record NW_007578937.1, on the reverse strand, counting down.
TTGGCGATAACAGAACCAGGGGTGTATTTATCAGCACAGACTCTTCTGTATGTGACCCTGCTGGTCAGGGTGTTTTCTCCGGTTAAATTTAGCAAACACGTTTCCACTGCTGCCGTTTCACTCTTTGTTTTGATGCCTGCTTAACAGTTTCAAATGTGCTGCCTGGTAAGATGAAAGATGGGATGTGTGTCCTAGTTTACACTCTCAGGCTTTACTAGAAAAGACCGAGCAGGAGTGATGCTTGTGGTTTGTTTGGTTTGTTACCTGTGAAGCATTCGCCCACCAGATTTATCAGGTTGGCCCAGGCAGAAGGATCTTGATGGAAAGCAGCGATTAAAAAACAAAACACATCTTATTAAATCTAGATGGACAATTTTCTGATAGCAAGAGAGGCTATTGTCATTGTATTCAACCACGCATGTAACGGTCTTGAGTTCTGGCAAACAGAATCCATCCAGATGTGATTAACAAGCTGTTTTACATGCTGTGTTTAGATGGTTTAATTCAGCAAACAACGGCCATATAACCCTGCTGCTAAGATCTAACATCTGGTGTGTATCTGTTACTGCGGGGAAACAACATAAACCATCAGAGCAACGAGATTGCTAACAGTTTTAACCACTTTTGGATCTCGCTGCCCCCAACTGAAGGTGTTAATTAAGGTTGTTTTGAGTTTGTAACGTCCAGATTTGACACGGTGAATAGTGGAGTCACAGTTTTTCGCATGTCTTTAGATCAAAACAATAAGAGCTACATGTGTCCTAATTCTCATGTGGTGTGGACAGATGGTGTCTGTAGGACCAAGAAGGACTGGATGGAAATCCTGTGGAGGCTTAAGTGTTTGTTTTTTCTCTTTTCTAAACACTTCCGCTCAAACCTTTACTTCAAACTGTAGCCTAATTAGTTTTGGTGGTTCTCATTGCAGTTTATTCTGTGTGAGGTCTCATTAATGTCTCCCATGGAGGTGACTTATATCTGCTTTATTAACACCCTCCCTTCATTCTCTCTCCAGGAGCTTTTCCTGTGCTTCAAAGGTAATGCTAATACCACCTGCTTGATCTGTGAGAGCAGGATGGATGTGTTGTGGAAAACAGCTCAGTGCTCAGAGGAAGGCAATGCTTTGGAGCGAGTTAGATGAATGGAGGCTCGTGGGGGTTTTCCATGTCCATTGTGGTAGTTCATTTGAAGGAGTCATTAACGGGATTTCCTGGCGTTGTAAAGAGATATTTCTCTGACAACTCCAGTTCAGAAGTTGTTAAGCTTTGTTAATTTTGCTGTTTTGATCATGGATAATGGATGTCATGTGCAGGTTTCAGCATTACAAACATTGGGTTTTGCCTTTTTGTCTTTTCTGCTGTATGGGATTATCCAGTAAACTGAGCCTTTACGTTACCTAAGCTTTAGTGTGAACAGTAATCAGGTCAGTCGAGTCCTCATTTATATGAAATGAATCTATCTTCTACATGCATGGATTACACCTTTAGGTTTCTCAAATTGATTACAGTGGATTTACAGTGCAACAGGTTTGGCTGATGTATTCAGAACCAAATTTCCCTTCTGCTTATAAAAACAACTGTGAGGTCCTGTATTGTGCAATGCATGACTAAATTGTCCGTAGGTGTGAATGTGAGTGTGCTTGGTTGTCTGTCTCTAAGTGTAGCCCTGTGATAGACTGGTTACCTGTCCAGGTGAACCTGCCTTCACCCTGGGATAGACTCCAGCCCCCCATGACCCTGGTGAGGATTAAGGTGTAGAGATGATGGATGGATGGATGGTCTCGGTCTTGATTTAATGCATAGTCTTTCTGGTACAGGATTTTGTTACCTCGATACTTTTACACTTCACACTTTATAGCATTTGTTAAACAACTATCGGACTTTTTCATGTCTGTATGAAGATGCTGTAATTATTTAACCACTGTGATAAAATGCAAACAGAAATGAAGGCCCGTCGTGTAGACTTTGTAAAGACAACAACAGGTGGTTTGTTAGTTATTTCCTAAACTTGTACATTGAATTGTTTTATGACCAGTTTGTGAACTGTAGCAGCTCAGTGGCCCAACAGGGACACAAACACAACACTCAGACAAAACAGGTAGGCTTAATTCAAAATGTAGAAACCTCTTGGATCAGAACCAGATTTTAACCTAAGAAGGCAGTCAAGAGACAAAAGCGGTTTAGATGCTGTGGTATGAGCAGCATAATTAATGATTTTTGCTGAGAAAATTGGCTGAAGGGCAGCTAATGGGAGAAGGAGTGGTGGTGATGAGGAAAGGTGGTAACAGGTGGAAATGGCAGCTTCTAAGATGACAGGAGGACGCATGTGTGTTCAGGGCAAATAACAAGGGGTCAAAACAGGGCCTTTAGTCGAAATGTAGTTTAAAGTATTGAATCTCTTTCTAGTTAGAAACTGCAGTGATCAAATTGTCTGTGTTTGTCCCAGTACTGTTTTCATAGTTTCACAATGACTTCCAGTAAAAACTTTACACCTTCTTGAACCCGTACTGGAAGTGTGTTTTGGCAACATGAAGCTATAAGGAGATTAACTGTGAAATTAAAATGCAGACAAATGCTGACTCAATCACCATTCTTTAATAGGGAACAAGATTCTGTCCGTTTTTGTTCTCACGACTGAAACTACTTGACTGACAAGCTGATTCTGTCCCGGCTTTCCCGTGTTAAACATACAGTATCACCGTACCAGGTCCATGTGAAGGCAACATTTCTAATTGTGCTTGCTGTTTATTCAAGCCACAGCTATCTGCTGCCTACAGAGAGATTTTTCCCGGCACAGAGCTTTCCAAGTCTGTACCAGGGAACTCTGATCTCGGGGTATTTACTCTGTGTGGGAAGGGGCTGCTTCTCCACCGACCGAGACCAAAGGTTTGATGAAAACTGGACTCATTCGCTCGTGACCTTTCCCTGTTAGTTAGCTGACGTTGGCTGTTTGGAGCTGTGTGTGTTTGGACAATAAATCTCCACCAGGGCCCCGGCACAGACTGGGACAGACAGGAAGTATACAGTTTCACGGTAACCATGGCAACATCCCTTTGGCCTCATGAAGGAGGGGTTACTTGGATTGGAGGGGCCTTGTCAGCAATGGGCCAAGTCTGCAAGTCTGTCTTTGCCAACTGGGTTAGTCTCTCAATAAAAATGCCTGTAGCGTATTTCAAAATAAGCAACTCCCAAATCCTCTACCGCTTTTAATTACAGTCAATTACATTAAGCAGAATTTGGGCTTTATTCAGTTAAACTCTGATGCTGATTTAACGCCTTCCTTATGTTTCTCTCTCTAGCTGCTTTTCTGTCCAGTCTGGGCCAGTATGAGATTGCCATCCCAGTCCGTGTAGGACCGAACGGCGAGATGCTGGACACAGAAACAACTCAACACCACCAAAGAAAAAGACGCAGCACTGAAGACAAGCTGCCTGACTCTGTATTAAGCTTTTTGAAATAATTTCATTTACCCTTTTGTCTTATAATCACACACATCTTTAAGCAAGTTGAACGTAGTTATATTAATATATTATACACTTATATATTCCTCTCTTTTTCTTAGCTCTTCTACCAGCTGTCCACGTCACGGAACAACTTCCTGCTAAACCTGACGCTGCAGGGAGGCCTGTTGTCCCGGCAGTTCCGGGTAGAGTACTGGAAGAGGGGTCGATTAGCCTGGAGTCACCCTTACTCTCCCCATTGCCACTACGTAGGACATCTCCAAGACCAACCGCACTCCAGCAAAGTGGCCCTAAGCAACTGTAACGGCCTGGTAAGACCGAAACTTCCCAGCCTAATCCACAGCTAATACACTGAGTGAGGTCAGCACCAGCAGCAGCAGCGCTGGCTCAGCAAATAAGGGATCAGAAACGCTTGATTCCAACATCAAAGCATTAAATTTTAACAGACCTTGAATCCTCGTGTCAGGTTTAATCTTTCGTCAAACTCACCAGTGTGGTCTTTTGGTCAGGTCCTTTTAAAACTTGTCTCAAAGGACGGATTCATTGTCAAAGAGGCAGTTTGCCTCATAGTCTGTAGAGGTTTAGCAGAAGATGTTGTGTAAAAATAGCCAGTGATGCTACTGTAGACTTATCACAGTGTTTGGGGAGACATTATTGTAAAAGAAATCCAGTATTGTCACAATTTTCCATCTAAGGGTTTATTCCATATTTACATCATATGCGTCAAAAGTCAAAAAAGGGTCGTGATTATGACAGTTGGTAATTGTGAAAATCTGCAAACTTGAATGGCTGACTTTAACTGTCATTAGTCATCCAAGTTTGTTTGTGCCAAGTCTGAACCTGGCTATTGAAACGACTGATGATAACGCTGCACACCTGATTGTGTAACACCCAGCTGCACGCATGTAAAGTTTTATGAAGAATGCTGCCAAACTCTGCCTGCTTTCTCACCTCTAAACACCTGGTGAATCGCCACATTAAGCGGCTTTCGGAGAGCTATAAAAATCGTTAGGAATTGGGGCGACCTGATGGCCAAGTGGTGAGAGCGCAGGCCATCTAAACTAAAATGTCCTGAACAGTTGTGTCCCTGGTTCAGCCCGACTCTCGCTGAATGTCTCCACTGCAGCGTCTGAATGAAGGCAAAATGCCAAAAAATGAGCTTTAAGAGAAAATTGTCCAAAGTTGCCCCTCTAATTCAAACTCGTCTGAATTAGAGGGGCTACGTGTCGTCTCATACAGTGCATGCAGACTTCTGGCCTCAACTGTACATAAAAGCAAGTTAACAGTACAGTGAAGTTTTAGTCTGCTGTTAACATACTTTTGGGCATGTAAACACTTTACTGAAAAAAAAACAAAAAAGGTCAGGGTTGGTTTTAGACGTTGTAAGACGATCTAACAAGCGCTTTTTTTGAAGTTTGAGAGTCTTAGCCTCTGCCTATTACTTACAGTGCATCAGGTTCTGGCATGCTGTCTTTGGGCTGTTAAAAGGCGTTCTGGAAAATGTAGGATATTGTTCAGTCAAACTGTAACTCTCTGCTTTCCAAAGTAGACACGTTTAGCCCTTAGAAAAGCATCAGTTCCATTTCATTTACCTTTCTCATGAAGTCATCACAGCTCATCACAACAGAGACCTGGCATCTGTTTGTTGATGCTTCAAAGTTAGTTCTCATCCGAGCCGCTTGACTGGACGCTCTGAATCGTGATGCATCATTTTGTTGGCTGAAAGCATTTTGCTGTATTCACAGCACCGTGTATCTGTGTATCCTCTCACTACAAACAGCAGGCCCCACAATAACAGTTGTATACACAGCTGAGGATTAGATGTGTTCACAAAGCGTTAATAAGCCGCACACGTAATTACTGTTAGTCAGACCAGCATGAGCACATTCACCAGCGAGCGGGCTGTGTGTCCAGAGGAGCATCACTAACTTTATTATGGGATTAAAAGCACTTTGAAAGCTGCCGCGGCGAGTCGAGGGGAGACACTCGCTCCGGCTGGGGCCAACACATCTGAGCAGAATCAAAGGAAGTGTTAGTGTATCGCTCTCTGTCTCACTCGCTCATTTTTCTCGCTCTCATTCACTCTTTCATGCTCTCACGTGTGTTTGTTCTATGGGGTCCTGATCCGCTTCTCAGATGGGTCCAGTTCCCCACAGAGGACCCTGTGAGGGGAGACAGTGTCTGTAAAGCAGCAGTCTGATGATCAAGTTGCACGTCTAACACATTTAAAACATGAGGTTCATTATGTCACTAAGCAGCTGTCGGATGCCCTGACATGAACGCAGACTTTCACTTGCACTGAATAATAATGTCTCGTGACGTATTGCTGTGCTCGTATGTTTGTGTTTCATCACTTCATAAGAATCTTGTAGCTGATAACGTTGCCGTAACAGTCAGAAACCCTGTGATTGTAAATGAGAATAATGAATACTGTATGATAAGCTCATCTTTGAGTCGGCAAAAGAATCTTAACTCAAACTCCACTACTTACCTGGCTATGGATGGAGTTTTCTTCTTTTTTGTGGTTATTTAATGGCTCTTTTATATGCTGTGTTGTGTTATTATTGTGTATTTGTAACTGATATTATTTCATGAGCAGTAAAAAAACAAAAAAACACGACTAGCTGTTGACACCTTCACTCAGTGGTCAATACAAAGTCATGTTTAAATTCTAGTTATAATCCAGAAGTTTTTAAATATACCAGCCCTGCTTGGTGATGATGGTATGCAGAATATTTTAGATGATAGAATGCTGCAATAAAAAAAACATGCAATCCTGAGTGTAAAGATTTCTGTAGATGTAAACAATCTTAAAGCTACTTAAATTAAATTAAAGGAAACTGAATGGTAAGGGGTTAAGCATCTGTGCTAGAATCGCATTATTGCATGTGTGTCATATATGAAGGTATATTTTGGGTTTATACGAATAAAAATCTGCTTCAGGTTTGCTTAATGGACTGATGTGTATTAACTTTGTGTTTTATGAAGCTCTTTTGGCAGTAAATGTAAATGGGATAATAAGTACAGGTTTGGCTAACCTTTGCACTGTAAAGTTTATGATATTTGTGTCATGATGGCAACTGTCCCTGTTATTCTATTCTATTCTGTTCTTCAAATCTGTCTCTCTGCAGCAGGGGGTGATTGTTGCAGGGGGAGAGGAGTACCTGATTGAACCCCTTGTCTCACCAGATAACCAAACCAGGACGGAGAAGGAGGAGAGAGCAGAGGGGCGCCCCCATGTGGTTTACAAGCGGTCATCGCTTCGTCACCAGTACAAGGGCCAATCCTGTGGAGTCATTGGTGAGAGGAGAGATGTGCTGTCAGTTTAAGCGGCAGCAGTAAGGTCCAGACTGGAGCAGTAAACAGCTCCGGGCTGATTTGCAAACCAGCCAGCAGCAGAAGATTGTGGTTGTGTTTTGAGTTCCCAGTTGTGATTGGGCGTGACCGTGTCTGTTGTTACAGGGCGTTGCTGAAAAAGCAAAAGTATGTTCAGAAAACCATATTTTGACAAATAAAAGTTTAAAAAAAAAATTGTAATGCTGTGCCTTAATTCTGCTCTTCAGTCATGTGAAGTATGTTCAGACATCATTCTGGTTGCTTGGTGAAGGCTTTCAGCTAATTATCATTAATCAAGGCAAACGTTTAGTGAGTTGTTTGAATGATGTTATAACTGGCTTAGCTGCTGCTATGTTTCTGTGGCACTCTTGCCTCTATATGCTTTGAAAATATGAGTGTGTGTGATTTACCTCAGATGAGAAGCCAATGAAAGGTGCGTCATGGTGGCAGCGGACTCTGAAGACGCCTCCTCATCATGTGGGTCGCGGGCAGCTGCCTCTGAAGCGCTCCGTCAGCCGGGAGCGCTACGTGGAAACACTGGTGGTCGCTGACAAGATGATGGTTGGATACCACGGTCGCAGGGACATCGAGCAGTACATCCTGGCTGTCATGAATATTGTAAGTGTCACAACACAAAAGATGTACACGCACAGAGCACTAAAAAAATCATTCTTCTTAATGAATACAAGGGGGAAATTCTTCTCTTTCTTCATGCCAAGTTTCACACTAACACAGAATCACAGTGAGAAGATGTGGTCAACATGTTTTGTTTTTATGCAGTTCGGTTATGCTGAGATTTCAGCAGCAATCCATCAGCCGGTGGTGGTTTGGTTACTTGGCATCATGCAAAACAAAGAAACAGCTCGGAGTCAACATTTTACGGGATTAAAGAAGAGTTGGAAAGAACAGAAATGTCTTTTGTGACAGAAATAAGTTTTAGTGCTTCTCCAGGGCCAAGGATTACTCACACATAAACTTGTTAATACATTTAAGTGCCAAAGAAACACATTCAATTGGAAATAAATAAGATTTATGCATGTTTAGTTGCATGAATAATGTTTATAGGAAGAAATAAATGGAATTGTGTAGACTTTTGCCCTGTTTCTCCCCGGGGAGGCCACATGTTTTAGTCAGACAAGTTCAGGTCGTGTGTCGTGGTCTGCAGTATTTCTGTCAATGGGGATCTCCTCACACACAGTTAATCACTTTAAACCCTACACACACGGGTTAGGAATGTGTTTAATGAAGGGTTGGTCAGCAGACAACGCAGGTTACATCCGGACGGTTACGAAGTCACACAAACTAATAGTGTCTCTTCAGCGGTGTGAAGCAAACTGGAGCAAATTACACCAGACAACAGTAATGACAAGTGTCTGAGCGCAGCTTTAGGGCTCAGAGTGGTTTCAGCTCTGCTCCTTTTTATTACTGTTGCTTCTTTAAACTCTGATCATCGCTGGTACACTCAGGCTTGTCTTTTTTGTGGAGTGTTTGATTATAGCTCTGAGCCAGTCTGGGTAGGTGCACAACACAAGAAAGCCCTCCTGCCCTCACAGTTAGACAAATTTAACCAGACTTCCTGGGAGTGATGATGGGAAGATCGGTGCTTAGGTCGTTGTTATATACGGGCATCTCATTGTGCTGTGAATTGGCCTTTTAACAGTTTTCCATTTGTTCATCCATTTTTAAGAAATGGCCTTTCTTTCCTTTTTTCCCCCCTCATGTTTCTGTCTCTCAGCTCTACTGTCATGCGCTCAACTGGTGTATCAGCCGTTTTTAAGACTGGTCTTTTCTTGTTTCCCTGGAGGTCAGGTTGCCAAACTGTTCCAGGATTCTAGCCTGGGGAATGCAGTCAACATTGTGGTGACACGGCTCATCCTGCTCATGGAAGACCAGGTAAATCGACTTTGCCAGCCACTGCAGTGAGCTGTTCAGCCCTCCTCCGCTCTCTCTACGTCTCTCTGTGCTTGTCCTCATTACCTCCCTGTCCAGACTCCATCAAACACTTCCGTGACCAGCGTCTATGAGCTTGTTATTTGTGTCAAATTATTGGCTTAAGTGTATTTTTCCTCAGCGCTCCCGACGGACTCTTGAGTGTGTAAGTGGGTCTTGTGAATGGCAGCTGTAATGACAGGAATGAGAGGATGTAAGGAAGCGAGGAAGAGAGAGATGATTGAGGAAAGGCGGAAAAGTCGAGAAATGAGGGGAGTTTTGTACCTGTCAGACAGAGCTGCTTTGTGAACGTCCTGCTGGTTTCTGCGGTGAACAGTGACCTCTCTGAACGTTGCCATGACGCACGTCCAGGGTGTAGTAAATCTCAAAGATAGATTTAGACGCTGATGTGTTTTACATGAGTGTCTAAATCTGCTTCACAAGAGGGGATGCAGAAACCTAAGTGTGTTGCGTTTAAGGTACTAGGGAACACCATCAGACTCTATATTTACAAGACAGAGGTCTGGTCTTGCCACTGACCAGTGTTCTGTAGCCACACTAGTAGATGTTAAGAAGTTGGAACACGCATTCATGTTTTCGTCAGTTAAATAAACATGACTCCTAATTTAGGGACATAGGTCAATCGGCCAAACATTTAATTTGATTTAGGACTATATATATGGACAACATTAGTGATAGTATGGTGACGTGCCACAGAGGAAGGTGAACTCAGGAGACACTATACCTGTTTTTCACATTGAGCATTTAGCGCAAACCACCGCCTTGCCTAAGGACCGTCTCCCAGAGCGTAGCTGCAGACTCCTGTTATATGATGTAAGTGAGTGACTGGAGGTCAGAAAGGACACAGAGTGAGAAGCCACACCTGACCACAAGGCAGGAGTTCAGCTCATAAAAAGTGCATGACCTTAGCAGCATAGCTCAGGAGATGACTGAGCCATCTGACTACCTAGTAAATGACCTTATTAGCCTGCCATTAACGGCATGCGGTGAGACGGTGCGGCCTTCTTGCGCTCTGACAGATGAATCATACTGAATTACAGGGGCATTACAGTGCGGCTTTGAGGTTTCCTCTATAGCTGTCTTATTAGGGAACATTTTTGATTCATACTGTATATACTGCCTCAAAATTAGTCCCATAATTTACCGCTCGGATGTGTTCGTTATCTGACAAAGTAAAGAAGCAAATGTTAGGATCATTAGCGGTGGGCAGTATTAGTGTTGTTATTCTTACTCCATGGACCGTTGAGGTTGAGGTCGGGACAGGATTGAGAGGAGTCTCTTTGAGTGGTTCTGTTGCTGGTTTCCAGATCTGAAAAAGGCAAGCTGCCCCTGGAAAGAAAAATGAGGCCAGCAGTGGGCCCAGAAACGAGGAACTGTGGGATGAGACAATTACTAGTTATGTCACCACATGCATTCCTGGGTTACGAGTTCTTGCCAGCTGTGGCCGGCGCACTCTCTCCTCTCCTTCTCCTCTCTGCACCCTCATAATACTACGAAGGTGCAGAGATACATAGTTTTCACAGGACGGAAAGACTAACATATTATGGTGGAAAAGAAGCCTAAATCACTGCAATGCAGGAAGACTAAGGCTGGGTTATCATAGCATTGTGTGGCTGTCATGTGATTGTTGGAACATGCTCTTTGCTGATTTTGGAAGAGTCTTATATTATTAAATGAAGTGTCTTTGGTGAATTCATGAAATTGATTGTTTTGCGTTTGAAGACTGAAATACCTCTATTTTTTTTATTTTTTTTCCTCCAAATTTGCTTTTGAGTCTGTTTTCCCTCCCTTGTCTCTCCACCAGCCAACCCTAGAGATCAACCACCATGCCGGGAAGTCTTTAGACAGTTTCTGTAAGTGGCAGAAAACCATCCAGCACCGGAGCAGTTACGGGAACGCCATACCAGACAATGGCATTGCTCACCATGACACCGCTGTGCTAATCACCAGGTCAGACACACAAACAGAAAAACCTGTCTCACAGGAATGAGCGATTAGGACTGTAGCGCTGTTCTGGAGCTTTCTTCATACACAAATAATGGTAATTTAGAGCAAACTGTCTGTTGCACACAGTCCGTTGAGCCAAAAACAAAACTCCTACTGCAGCTTTTTGTTCATATCAGGGTTAAAGCAGTGTTTCCTCCAAGCTGAATTTGTACATTCCCAGCCCGTCTGCTCATAGGCTGTCATTAAGCCAAGTCCAGGAGATTTGGGCTGTATCTTGTCCTGTCTGGGGTGACAGTAGCAGGAGCCTCTCTGCACAGCTCAGCACCTAGACAGGCAATGTAGGAGCAAGATATGACAGAGGAGCAAGAGACAATGACAGATATATATATTTTTAAAGAAAGCAGGAAAGAGTAAATGAAGAGCAAGTGAGCGGAAACCAAGCAGAGCAGCCTTGAATCTGACACTGATGCTTCCTGTCAGTCGTCTCTTTATTTCCCTAACTGCCTTCTCTGCTACAGATTCTGCTGGACGCAAATGCAGACAAAAGTAGTGGATGCATATTCAACAGATAAAACACTGATGCTATTGACTGAGGAATGTGCAGCAGCGAACAACATAACCATGGTTTGGTCAGAGTCATCTGAATGCAATGGGGCCAGGCAGAGCGGCTACAAATACTTTCCTATTCTTTCTAGCAGAATGCGCCATAAACTCATGCTGCAGGAGGTTAGCAGTCAAATAGAGGTGGCACATAAACAGATAAATGTCCACACTCGTTTTTTTTTAAAGATGTGGGCTCAGTGGTTCCTTTGGGAGAACAGTTTGGTTTTAGCAGAGAATGGAAGCTGTCTGGACAGATGACACTGGCTTCCAGCTATGGTTTGCTATCACTGCTGTCTGCGGTCCATCCATGAAATGTTTGTGTGTGGGTGTCTGTCAACATCTGTGAATGCAGTGCAAGTTCATATCCAGTGTGTTTGTGCATGTATGTACCCATAACCAATCCTGACTACATGCTGAATATTGTTGTTTCTGTTTGACTTTGAGTCTGAACACTCTTGTTTGTTTCCCCTCCCATCTGCAGGTACGACATCTGCATCCAAAAAAACAAGCCCTGTGAAACCCTAGGTAACATTCATTCACACACTCACGCAAACAGATGCGCAGTTGTACTTCTATACTTATTGTTTTCCATCTGTCATCATACACAACCCTGCTTCTAAAAGAGATGATCACAACACTTAAACCTTTTTGTATCCTTAATTCTAAAAAGCAGTCGTGTTTCTTAAAGCGCCAGCAGCAGGTCCAGTCCAAGTTGAGGATTGGCTACAAAGTCCTAAAACTGATCCTTACAGAGTTGACATACACACGCTGTCATACACAAGAAAGTATGATACAGATCCTGTGTATTTACAGGGACGTGCATTGTGTATGTTGCTGGTGTAGTTTATCAATAACAACATTAGCTAAAACCAGAGTGAGCAAGACACTGAATTGCTGCTTTACGTGCTACTAAACCTGTGTCAGGATACTTCTGATCACATCTCAGCCTCTCTGAGATTCTGAGATTCAGTGTTCTACAGCATAAATGTGATTTTTCTTCATGTAGTGTATTTGTCCGTGTGCGTGTGCGTGTGCGTGTGCGTGTGCGTGTGCGTGTGCGTGTGTTTCTGACAGGTCTGGCTCCAGTAGGAGGGATGTGTGAGCCAGAGAGGAGCTGCAGCATCAATGAGGACATCGGACTTGGAACAGCCTTCACTATCGCCCATGAGATTGGACATACGTGAGTAACACAGACTCCTTTTTAATTTCCTGGACCTTTCAGACGTATCCAGGTTTTGTAAATGTCATTAAAAAACAGCTTTTTTATATCAAAGTCCAGTTAGTTTGTCGAAATCATCGATCATCACAGAGTCGGGTATCAGACAGCAGAAGAATTACACACAGAACTTCACCCTCTGGTGTTTCTAATGAGCCATGCCATTGCCTTGGTAGGGCACAGTCAGTGGGTTGATCTGGTCTAGAGTGAGCTGTCTTTATAAATATTGGACTGCCAAGTACATGAGCACATCCATTGGGACCATCCAATGAGCAGCAAGTGGAAAAACATCCAATGCAGACAGATGTTTGTTCAGAAGAGCTGAATCATCCACACGTCTGCTGTCCTTAAGAAGCTTTTGTTTTGTGTCAGATGATGCATTATAAAACTCTGAGGACAGGGTTACACTCCACAGTGTTGCATGCACATTAAACTATGACCCACCAAGATTGTGAATTAGAAGCTCATAACTTTGTGTTGCCAAACATCTGTCCTGCTGGAAAAATGGAAACCCTGATTCATGGTTGTTTTTTAGCTGAGACTAAAGCACAACATATCTGGGTTACCTGAGGTGTCTTGAACCCTTTGTTGGGGTCTGGTACGAGTAATTGTTCCATCAACAGAGAGCGATTGTCCTCAGATCACATCTCTTCATTTCCAGAGAAAGTTTATGCAGCATGAGTCATTTTACAGCTGGGACTGAGAATGTGTTAATAGTTGTTTATTTTCTTTAAGAGACAGTGGGATTAGTTACAGCTACAGCACCTGGAGGTGTTTCTGTTTTTATTGTCTGGCTCGCCCAGATAGCGATGAAACTTTGTTAACTCATTTGTCTGATAGGTGGTCTGAATCATCTCTAAACCAGTAATTCTATTAATCTATATGCTTAGCTGTGCTTGGGTACAGACTGAATTAAGAGATGTTCTTGTAAAGCCCCACTTAGCTCAGTAGTTCTGTGTCCCATTGACTTGTATGCAAACATCACTGAGAAGCATGAGGGCAGATGGTGGATCCATCAGGGTCCTACCTTCCTAATGGTTAACACAGGTAGTTTTCAAGCTCTCCGACTTCAAGGCTGTCCTGTCAACATGACCGGGCGGCGTGCGCTAATTAATGGTGTGTACATGCAATCTGTTTCCCCGACTGCAACACAATCAGCGGTTGTTTTTAACTGTCGTAGAAACTGTTTTGGCATCACAGCGTCGTATTAAATTAAACGCAGGCCTGTTTGTGGTGAAGAGTACCCACATGAAAAGACAAGACATAAATTACTCTGTTGGGGGATGAAAAGCTTTCAGGACGTTATATTTCAGGCTCAGACACGGCTACTGTGAGTTATCTCTGTCTGCAATAAATGTTCAGGGAAAACAATGAGACTCCAAGTTGGCCTCTATCAGCGTGGGACTATCGCCATATGGTGTCATAGATTTATCTTTTCACCACGTAATGTTTAAGATGGACCACGACAAGTAATAACCTTGTGGATAAGACTTTTTCCTCATAGGATTTTGGGTTTATTGGGTTCAGTCTTTGTCTGGGGGCTCTGCTGGTTTTCTTCCTTTGCAAGCTTTTTCACTGCGTCATCAGAAATGATAGATTAAAACAAGCATTTGGACAGAGATTAAGACATTTTATAGACAAAATGATGAATTTATTAATCAAGAAAATACGCGTTAGTGACATGTTTTGTCTGAATTCAATGGTCCTTACCTTGTTGACATATTAAAAAAGAATGTCATGTAGAACTTGGTATGTGTGGAAAATAATGTGGAATAAAAACCATCGACATTTTTCTTTTCCAAGACGCAAATATTGAGTTTACATATAAAAAAGATTAAAGCAACAAATCCTCACATCTGAAATGTATTATTTTACTTTAAAAGATAAATGACTATTGACCTAAATGATTAAATTCCACAAGTTGCAGCTCTAAACTTGACCTCGTTTCATACAGAGCTGCAGACTTCTGTTTGATACCAGTTGGAATAAATTGGCTGCAAACTTATTTCTGTGTTAAATCTAAAAGTTGGGCCCCTTTGAATTTTAAAAAGCCATCACAAGGTGTAAACCAGTCCCTGACTTGATGTCCGATAAAAAAAAAAAAACAACAGCCGGGCACTACATTCTGCTGAAAGCCGCTGACCATAGATGGTACAAGGGAAATATCCGGACACAGACTTTTTGTCGCTGGAAAGTGAACTCTTCTGACAGCTGTGGACTGTAATCTTTCATATGTGTGTTCTTCAGATCCCTCTTGGTTATCCACAGTGATCTTTTTTCCACTGTCCCCATCGCTGCTGCGGGGATTATTACCCGTCCACATGGCCTCAAAGTCTTGTCACTGTATCATCATGGGCTTTAGGTTTGGGATGAACCATGACGGTATGGGGAATGCCTGTGGGCCCCGAAGCCAGGAGACCGCCAAGCTGATGGCTGACCACATCACCATGAAGACAAACCCGTTCATCTGGTCCGCCTGTAGCCGGGATTACATCACCAGCTTCTTGGAGTGAGTGAACCTATCAGATATCTCTACCGCCACAAATAATTTGGAAATTGCAGGTTTTGAGAAAGAAAAATGCTGTTGGATGTCGGTGTAACATATTTGATGGTCAGAGAAACATCCAAGTCACAGACGGGTCTTGACAGCAGGCAAATCCACTTACATTTAATTATCTGCATCCTGTGTTTCAATAAAACCTGATACAGTCTGAGAATAAACAATTGAAACGATGCCAGTTATTCTTAATCTTGCTTTTCTTCTTCTTCTTCTTCTCCTTCTCCTCTGTCTGGTGTGCTTTAGCTCAGGCATGGGTTCCTGTCTGAACAATGTCCCCCCAAAGCAGGAGTTTGTGTACCCTACGACAGCACCGGGTCAGGCCTACGATGCAGACGAACAGTGCCGCTTCCAGTACGGCGTCAGATCTCGACAGTGTAAATATGCGGTGAGTAGTGTCTAGAAGTTCACGGCGTTTGCAATTTTTAAATGCAGTATTTCTGTATATTTAGTACATTTTCTTAAAACAATCAAGAGACAAAATATCTGAACAGAATTGTCTATTTTTGACTGGAAGTGCAAAGTTTTGTCCATAAATGTTTCCAGACCTTTAGAATATCTCGAAGTCCTGAGTCAAGGCAACTGGATTTGTTGTTTTAGATGTGAATCAGTTGTGTCTGTATGTGCAGATGGACCAACCCTCTGTGACGTTACCTGTAGGTGTGTTTGAAGCTCAGTGTGGTGGCTCCTCTTGGCTGATCCCTGACCCCTTGTCGCTCACTTTTAATCCAACAATGAGCCAAGTGGCAGAACTTGAAACATCAAACCAACTGTGCCCTTAATTAACTTTAAGCCTTCATGCAATCTAGGTGGGTTGAGTTCTACACAACCTCACCTCCCGTCCAGTTGTCATGAATGGGGAGATTAGCTATGGAGAGCAAAACTGTGCTTTTTACCAGACTGTAAACATGTTTATTTCTGCTGCAAAGTTGGGCATTTTCACATCGAGGTCTGCGGGGATTGACTTCGTTCTGGAGCCAACCTCAAGCAGCTGTTTGAAGAAACTGCAGATTTTGACACTTCCACGTTTATTTTTCGACTCTGAGAGTTGCTGCTTGGTCGTGTCATATTTCAGACCCGACAAAAGCTCTTTCAAGTTATTCAAGCTCCATAATGGATCCCAACTGCAACACTTTGCTTTACGTTGGAAGTCTTGCCCCCCGTTCTGTTTTTACATTCTGCTTTTTGTCCCCCCACCACGAGCCTTCTCATCAGTGCATCAAATAAACCCTGTAAAGTTATTTATCTCGACGCTCGCTGCTGATTCATGCTGCTCTGGCTCTCTCCTTCAAGCCTGTGATGTAAAACATCTTGAGGTACCGTCACTGAATAGCATTTATTTTATTGCGTGGTCAAGTTTTACAAGGCCAGGTTCAGAGTGGATGGACATCTGGAACAGCAAACTGCTTTATAGACTCATTATTATCGATAGTGTGTAGTCAGAGCATATGTACACAATAAAACATAACCCCATGTGTTATAGACATTGCTGCACAGGGAGAAGAGAGGAAGGTGAACAAAATTTGTTCTGCTCTTGTCTCCGCAATAATCATATATACGTCCACTGTGACAGGTTGTCTCACTTTGTTCTTGTTTTCATCTCTCTATCACAAATGTTTTATTTTCCTAATTTCCCTCTCTTTCTCACACAGGAAGTCTGCAGTGAACTTTGGTGCATGAGTAAGAGCAACCGCTGCATCACCAGTAGCATTCCTGCTGCAGAGGGAACCATCTGTCAGACCAACACCATAGAGAAAGGGGTAAACGCTGAAAGCACTGTTCATTTCAGAGTTAGGGCAGAATGGGGGAAGCGGTCGTTGCAACGCTGCACATGTCGTGATAATGGGACCAGTTGTTGTTTACAAGAATGAAAACGCAGCACGCGTCTTCACACTGAATCATCTTTTTTGTTGTTTTGTTTGGATGGAATGTCTTCCAATAAAAATACTTGTCAGATGAACCATTCTAAAAGGGAAAAAGTCATCCGGAAAAACAAAAGTTGAAGAAAAAAACAACAACAACAACACGGCTGTTAACTGTTTATATTAGGATGTTTGTTCAGGACTGCTGCGTTTGTTGATTAGTATTGATGTCTATGACTGTAACTTAATCAGCCTGTATCTGCAGCCGGGTCTAAGTGTGTCTCTGTGTGCTGCAGTGGTGCTACAAGAGGGTGTGTGTTGCCTACGGGACTCGTCCAGAAGGTGTGGATGGAGGCTGGGGTCTGTGGTCACCCTGGGAGGAGTGTAGCAGGACCTGTGGAGGTGGAGTCTCCTCTTCTGTCAGACACTGTGACAGCCCCAGGTACAGAGCTCACCTGTGACCAGTCTGAAACGCATTATCACACTTGTATTTAAAGAATCGGCAGCTTTGCTAAAGCTGAGGTCGCTTCAGGGGGCGCTCCTGTAGCTCACCTAGCTGAGCGGGCGACCCGTGAACAGGGGCTATAGTTCCCAGTGGGTTCGACTCCCGCTCAGGTCTCCCCCCCAGTCTTCTCCCCCTTTTCCTGTCTATCTCTACTGCTCTAAAAATAAAAAAGCCCAAAGAATATATTCAACAAAAAAACTGCGGTCACTTCAGGACACAAAGGAGGAGATCAAAAACAGCTATAGAAACTAATTGGAATATGTCTTGGAATGTAACTGTGAAAGCTAATTGTCTTCTGTGTAGATACTTAGAAGTCATCAGTACCATATTGTGTGCAGTATTTCTGCTTTCCTATTTATTGTCATTATTTAATACATTTTATTTTGTGTATTTAAAAAATCGTACCTCACACTGAGATTTGTTGTTGATTGTGCAACACACTGTGTATAAGCAGCAGAATGTGCACAGGAAATGTTATTATCATGAGCTAAGTTCATATTCCTGCAACGTCCTGAATAGAGACTTTATGTTCAATATAAAATGCAGAGATTCCTGCTTAGTTTTAAATATTACTACAGTTTTTTCCTAATATTCCATTTATACCTCTTGACTTTAAACAAACGCACCTTTATCATTTGATCTTTTATCACATGGAGTGTTCTGTTTGCAGCAGTAACTTTCTGATATATTTATTTCATGCTATTAGTATAACTTCATAGGAGCTGTTCATCCCATCCAGAGGCTCTCCAGATCAAATAACACAACCGCAGTATAGACACACCCAGTCCTGCAGTGTGTGCTACAGCCAACATGATGAGACAGACGACAGCGACAGTTAGGACTCTGCAGTTATACAAACTGTTGACCATTTTAGAGATGCGTCGATTCGGCATATTGGCTCGGTGCTGTTTGCAGGTAATCAGTGAGGGAAGTTTCTGTCACACGACACTCCGCTTCTTCATCAGCTGTTGTAAAATTTTAAAGAAACTTCCCTCTTCCCTGAAAACTCGACCCAGAAAACATCAGTCCTACTATCTAAATTCAGGACCTTCTTGCATGCAGCAGTGGAGTCTGAATCATCACAAAACAGCCAAGTCTTTTGAATCACGGTCACCAGATGCCTCATCTTGAATTGATTAAACTGAGAATGGATTGACCCAAATCTGAGGCCAACACTGTTCTCCTGTATCATTTCTGAGCATCACATTTTCTTGGGTTCCATACTGTTTAAATTTGTTAAAAGTTTAGCAGACGCAGCCATTTGACTTGTGGCATTTATACCTTCCCTTTAGGTTCTATTTTTAAAACACAGCGTTGTTGTCTGGATGGTCTGGGAGAGACAACAAAAACAGACAAGACAGTGAGACTGAAAACACAGATAAAGGCAGACAGCAGGGGTCAGAAGCCAGTGTTGTGTGCTGATGTGATGAGCTTAGATCTTGTAAAACTGCACTCAGATGTCACTAACTGGCCCGTTTCACTGCAGGCCAACTATCGGTGGAAAGTACTGTCTGGGGGAGAGAAAGCGCTTCAGGTCCTGCAATATTGATGTGAGTAGCTACTGCTGCTGTCCTGGTAGTCAACACACCGTCATCTAAATCATGAATATTAGTTGATTCAGTTGGTTCTGTGTGTCTGCTCTGCTTGTCAACTCCATATTTGTGTATGTTCCAGGAGTGCCCCGCAGGCTCTCGAGACTTCCGAGAGATTCAGTGCTCCGACTTCGATAGCATTCCTTTCCGGGGGAAATTTTACACCTGGAAGCCTTACAGAGGAGGTGAGCGATGGCGCTTTACGTCTTACTGCCGTACATCACCAACGTAACTTACGCTGAGCAGGTGACGTTCTAGAAAACAGATCAATGTGTCTGCCAGCACCACATACTGATCCTTGACAACAGTATGACCATTTGTATACGATCCCTTGGAGCTGGTGCATGATAATGAGACAGCCTCGCAGGTATAAAAGAGTTTCTACAGTCTGTCTAAAACATTTTCTTTCCCTGATGAGCACAGCTATGAGAGACAGATTCTTAGTGGAGGGAACTCCAGGCTTTCTTGCCTTTTTTTTTTTTTTTCCTGTTGGCTATAAGCATTTTCAAAGCCTTTTTTTTCAGTGCTTTGAATAGCAATATATTCCTAAAACAGAGACTGGTGAAGCACTAAAGCCTTGTACTTGTTGACCTTATAATGTTTGCAGTCAGCCTACTCACTGGTTTGAATTATGTTTTTCTTCTTGGTCTTTACTTGCTTCCAAGACTGTTTAACACTGCCAGAGTTGTGGCTGAAAAAAGAAAACGAAAGTTGTGTTACACGCCTTAAGAATCCCTCTGCAACATGATCATTTATTGTGATACACAAATGTAATTACAGTCAGATCTGCTTGAGCCTTAATGATTGGGCGGTGATACTGATAAACCTATTCACTCGTGCATTCACACACTCGGCCTGTTTTTTTTTTTACCAGCTTTCCTTGGCTGCAGCAGCTGTGTTGCTTTTAGAATGTATTTTATTTTTAAATTCCTCTTGTTGGTTTGAGATTATATTTTTATATTCTGCTTAAAAACAACAGAATAAACCATATTTGCGATCCGTCATCTGGTGCCAACTTTCATGTGAATGCACTCATTGCCAGATTTGGAAACTCTTGGTCAAGCTAACAAGTTGACAACCAGCTTTGTGCAGACCTGTGGTTGTTAGGCTTGGTGAAGCCAGATAAAGAAAAGGATCCGGGATATGTTGCTTCGTAGTACAGGCAATTTTACCAGAAGTATCTTTTTTTGTTACACCTCATTGTTTGAAGGATATTGATGTTCCACTTGCATGAGATTGCAGGCCAATGGTTTTAGTCAGTGGAATTAGCACAGAAGACGAGAACGGTGAAGGTGAAACCGTGAAGATGGATTAAAAGAAATAAGCCAAGAGTTGATGACAGCAGACAAACAGAAGTCAGGAGAAAGTGAAGTGTGAGAAGTGTGTGTGTGTGTATGTATGTGTGTTTGTGTGTGCGTGTGTGTGTGTGTGTGTGTGTGCGTGAGTCAAAGCTGCAGACGCTCTCCTGTCTGGCCTGCAGATGCTGGCTGCAGAGAGCCACGCATCCCACAATGCCTTGCAAGAATTCCTCGCTCCTGATGAACGCTAGACGCTGAACCTGGATGTGAAAGATAAATAGTTTCAACGACATAACTGCCTTTAATCTGGCCCTCCAATACCATAATGGCTTACAGAGATGGTCAGCCGTCCAATTCCAACTTCAGGCAACAAGTGCTCCTTTCATCAAGTCAGCTGATTTTACAATGGAAATCCCTTGCAGCTGTTAAAATAGGACCGGTGCCACGGTCTCTGCCCCGCGTTAAGTCCAGATCACACCGCCCAGCCCCTTCTCTGTCTTCTGCAGCCCTCTCACTCTCCACAGCTTCTCGGTTCAGCATCCTCCCTGACACTTCCACCATCACATGTTTCATCTCCTCTCTCTTTCTCTCCATCTCTCACTCTGTTGAGCACACCATTATGCAATCTCTCTTTCTCGTTCCTGTCCTGACACAGAGAACAGGGAGAACCTTTCTCTCTCGGCTCAGGCAGCCAAGGACAATTCATTAAAACAGTCTCTCGTTTAAGCAGGATTTTTTTTTTCTTCTTTTTTTCAAACAAGCTGCTCGACATCACTGTTCTCAGCCCAACAGCCTTCACATTCAACCTTCACACTCCATACAACACACCCTGAAAGTTGTAATGCACACCCTGCTGCTAGCCATGCTTGCCCTGCCAAAGCTAGGCAACATGGGAATTGTAGTTTTCCGTGGTCTGACCACTTTATTGTCTGCAAATCCTGCCAGTACATACTCTCTCTCTGTCTTTCTTTCTTACTTTCTTTCTTTCTCTCTCTTCCCAGTACATACTGTACCTGCTTCAGCACTGCCAGCACAAACAAACACAGCCCAGACTGATGTCAACAGCCACTCAAATAGTGGAGCTGTTGGCAAGCTATGCAGATGAATGAAGGATATATACCACTTGGCAGGAGGAGACCTTTAGCAACACCGTGTGTGCCTGTGTGTGTGTCTCTTGTGTTGGTATATTTAAGCAGTACTTAACCTCCTCACACCAGCAGGGCTACTAAATATTAAACATATACACATTTGTTAAGCAGTAAAGAGGAAATTCAGCTTAACTCTGACTTGGTATATGTGGCTCCGATTAGTGTTAATATTGACTTTGGTCGTGCTTTACCCTTTTTTTGATCTTGAACATTAATTATGCAATGTCCATAATTCATGGAATTTCTCCTTATACAAATGAAGCACAGTGTTGGTTCAGGCAGAACACTGAAGGTTTGCTTGTAGTAGCTGATTGGCATCAGCCTTCATACATGCTTCCCAAAAATTGGACTGGCTCAGGTCGTGCCATACATTCACATGTACCATTATGACAGTTTTGCACCCAATATTGACAGAAAAACACAGAATTGTAGACATTTTTGCAGATCTGTTAAAAAAGAAAAACTGAAATATCACATGGCCATAAGTATTCAGACTCATATATTTCACTCAGGTGTTGTCCATTTCTTCTGATCATCCTTGAGATGGTTCTACACCTTCATTGGAGTCCAGCTGTGTTTAATTATATTGGTTGGACTTGACTATGAAAGGCACACACCTGTCTATATAAGACCTTACAGCTCACAGTGCATGTCAGCAAATGAGAATCATGAGGTCGAAGGAACTGCCCGAAGAGCTCAGAGACAGAATTGTGGCAAGGCACAGATCTGGCCAAGGATTTCTGCTGCACTTAAGGTTCCTAAGAGCACAGTGACCTCCATAATCCTTAAATGGAAGACGTTTGGGACGACCAGAACTCTTCCTAGAGCTGGCTGTCCGGCCAAACTGAGCAATTGTGGAAGAAGAGCCTTGGTGAGAGAGGTAAAGAAGAACCCAAAGATCACTGTGGCTGAGTTCCAGAGATGCAGTGAGGAGCCTGGAGAAAGTTCTAGAAAGTCAACCTCACTGCAGCCCTCCACCAGTCGGACTTTCTGACAGAGTGGTCCGAAGGAAGCTTCTCCTCAGTGCAAGACACATGAAAGCCTACATAGAGTTTACCCAAAAAAAAAAAAAAAAGAAGGTCTCCCAGACTATGAGAAATAAGATTCTCTGGTCTGATGAGACCAAGATTTTTGGCCCTGATTCTTGGCGGTATGTGTGGAGAAAACCAGGCACTGCTCATCACCTGCCCAATACAGTCCCAACAGTGAAGCACGGTGGTGGCAGCATCATGCTATGGGGGTGTTTTTCAGCTGCAGGGACAGGACGACTGGTTGCAATTGAAGGAACGCTGAATGCAGCCAAGTACAAAGATGTCCTGGATAAAAACCTTTTCCAGAGTGCTCAGGACCTCAGACTGGGCTGAAGGTTCACCTTCCAACAAGACAATGACCCAAAGCACACAGCTACAATAATGAAGGAGTGGCTTCAGAACAACTCCGCGATTGCTCTTGAATGGCCCAACCAGAGCCCTGACTTAAACCCAATGGAGCATCTCTGGAGAGACCTGAAAATGGCTGTCCACCAACGTTCACCATCCAACCTGACAGAACTGGAGAAGATCTGCAAGAAGGAATGGCAGAGGATCCCCAAATGCAGGTGTCAAAAACTTGTTGCATCTTTCCCAAGAAGACTCAAAAGGAAGCTTCTACTCAATACTGAGCAAAGCGTCTGGATACTTATGGCCATGGGATATTTCAGTTTGTCTTTTTTAACAAATCTGCAAAAATGTCTACAATTCTGCGTTTTTCTGTCAGTATGAGGTGATGATTTTAGCAAATGGCTGCAAGATAACAAAGAGTGAAACATTTAAGGGGGTCTGAACACTTTCCGTATCCACTGTATATACTCACGCCAACGTGTATTTTCTTTTATTTTAATTAACTTTTGTTTATGAGGGAAAGTCCTCCCAGCAGAAATCTTGTTGCTGCTCAGATTCTTCGAGAGCTCCCTCAAGAACATAGTCTTGAACCAACATCTTGAACGTATAAATATCTTGCACTTGTGAATAATTATGTTTTTATAGTTTATAAGTAATTTTTGAGTTTGTCTCTCCCAGCTTTGGTGCAGTGGTATTTAAACCACTGTCCTTCTGTGCATGTTTATATGCATCCACTGATGTAGTATTCAGTAGTTTGGTGTTCGGATGTGTTTATTCCAGAGAAACAGAGACATAATCACATTCAGCTGCTCGTTCTCCAGTTGTCAGCACAGAAAAACATTTCCTACTCCCCTGCTGACTTCTTTTCTCTCATACGACCTCTTCTGTCTGCACCCCTGTGGTGTTGGGATGTTCTCAGCAGAACATGTGCAAAAGACTTCTTGTTTTTTGTTTATCTGGGCTTTTTGTAAGGGACAATGTAGACTATTAAACATGAGTGCTACCATTTGATGCATTCTACCAAAGTCAGCCTAAGGCTATTTTCCAGCTGTAGTCCCCTGGAAGGTCACAGTTGCACACAATCGGGTCCACACATTCACAGCAAACAAGACAAACATGACAAAGCATATTATGCAAATTACACTTGCTACTTGTCTCGCATGTCAGCACATCATGCAAACTTTATGCCACATACCGTTACAGATTTTAAACAGATTTGATTGCAGTATTTTCATTGTTATTTACATAAAGACAGACTTTGTGTCTGTTGTCAGTCCTCAGTCAGGTGAAATACCCGACATGACCTGCTTAGCTGCAAGTGAAACATGCGGCTCGGTGCAGGAATTCAGTTCTGAGACAGTTTAGAAAGACACACACATGTCTGCGTGACAGACAGCTGACAGTCTGTATCAGAGATCATGCCATGAGGTTGAAGGAACCGTCTGCAGAACTCCGTGACAGAGTTGTGTCAAGGCACAGATCAGAGGAAGGCTTTGAACAAAATACTGCAGCATTGAAGTTTCCCAAAAGCACAGTGACCACCATAATTTTAACATGGAAGAAGTTTGGAACAACCAGAACACTTTCTAGAGCTGGCCAACTGGCCAAACTGAGCCGTCACAGGAGCAGGACCTTGTTAAGAGACCAAGAACACGATGGCCACTCTGGCTGAGCTCCAGATATTGTGTGGAAATGGGAAAAACTTCCAGAAAGACAGCCATCAATGCAGCACTCCACCAATCTGGGTTCTATTGCAGTGGCCAGATGGAGGCCTCTCTTTGGTGAAAGAAACATAAAAGCCTACTTGGAGTTTGCAAACAAGCGCCTAGAGGATTCTCAGACTGTGAGGGACCAGATTCTCAACTCTGAGGAGACCAGAATTGTTTGGTTATTTTTTCCTGGAAAAAACAGGGAGACGTGTCAGGATAGCAGGAAATCTTAAGAGTGAGTGCAGAGTGCTGAGACATCCTGAATGAAACCTGCTCTGAGTGTTCAGGACCTCAGACTGGGCCTCAGGCTTGACCTCCAACAGGACTGCGTCACTAAGCACCCAACCAACACAGTGCTGACCAGCCAGAGCCCAATCAAACATCTGTAAAGTGACCTGACAAAGACTTTCCACCAACGCTTCCCATCCAGCCTGACAGAGCTTGAGAGGATCTGCAGGGATTAATGATAGAAAATCCTCAAATGCAGGTGTGCAAAGGGTCTCAACACTTACATCAACGTGATATTACAGTTTCTCCTTTTCATTTAATTTTACTGTAATTCTGTTTTTGCTTTCAGATTCATTTTAATATATATATTGAGTGGAGAACTTCTCCAGAGCTGCTGCAGGAGCAGGATACTGAACACTGTCAGGGACTCCTCACACTCTCTCCATAAACTGTTTGAACTGCTGCCATCAGGCACATGTTTAAAGAAAAAACCTCCAGACTGATCAACAGCTTCATTCTACAAGCTGTCAGAATGCTGAACTGCTGATCTAGATTTGCAAACACTCGTTTATTTAACGAAGAAACACTCTCTCATCTTGCCTGTACTACTGTGTACGTACAACAAAATGACAATAAACTTGATCTGATTTGATTTGATTTGAGAGTGACGAAGGAAAAAATAACTGATTTCATCTTAAGGCTGCACCGTAACAGACTATTAACAATTTGAAGGGTGCAGTACGTGTGCACTCGTGCTGTTAGATTTGCTTTTGTTGTGTACAACCCAAATATGTTTTTGTCAGCGTTTGTGTGCTTGTGTGTTGATACCTGCTCCCTGTGTGTTTGTGTATCCAGGTGGGGTGAAACCCTGCTCTCTCAACTGCCTAGCTGAGGGATACAACTTCTACACAGAGCGAGCTCCTGCCGTGGTGGACGGCACGCCGTGCAGAGACGACTCTCTGGACGTGTGCGTGAACGGGGAGTGTAAGGTGAGGGAGGAGCGTCTTGTACATGTGTTTGTTTCTATACATCTGTGCAAGTGTTCAACCGAAATACAAGGTGTTGGAGGTGAAGAGACGCTTTAAACTGATCAGCAAAAGGTTGTCTTCACCTAAAATCTGTGGTTTATACTCGCTCTCGAGATGCTGGACAGTCTCCATTGTCTCGTTTACACACCAACTGCTGGCAATCATCACAATAAGTTTCTCAGCTCACAAACTAGATTCCCATTACCGATGCTCTTTCTTAATCCCAGCTGTTAATAAAAACAAAACACTGAACTGCTGTTCATTTTAAAGAAGTGGAGACCACCTGGAGCTCCAGCAAGTTCCTGGATCCCATTTGACTCCCACATGGCCAATTTGTAGAAGAATGTAGGCAAAAGAAGCTGTAATTGTAACAGCGCGCCGCTTTGGTAGTTGTTGCTAAATCGCAATCTGTTTGTTTTGGATGTAGTTCTACTCTAACCAGTTTTTTAAAAAAAAGCTTTGGACAGGGTGGAAAAGATGTGAGAGCAGAGAGAAAGGGGACATCATGATATCCAGCTTGTTGTTTAGTGATGAGCTGCAGCCAAAAGATTTTATTTTTCAGCCCGTTGCCTCCATCGAGCTTCTTGATCTGAAGTGTCTTTGCAGGCTGTCGGGCCGTGGAGCTGTGGAGCTGTGGAGCTGTGGAGCTGAAGCAGGCTAGAGTTTCTGGGCTCTTTGTTTATCAACACCCCCTCTCCTTTCTCTGCTCCTTCCCCTCCTCCTCCTCTCTGTACTCGGCTCTGTTCTGCTCTGTAGGAACTCAGTGACCCTCCAGCTCAGCTGTTAGTCTGTCTGCACTGCAGGCTGGCTTTCATTCACTGCACTCTTATTATCTCCCTCTCTCTTTCTCCTTTTGGACTCTCTACACCTCTCTGCTCCTCTCTCACTTTTACCCGCCTTCCTCCCCCCTCCCTTCATCTTCTCTCTCCTCTCTCTCCTCCTCCTCCTCGATCGCCCACCACTTGTGTATTTTGTGCACACACACAACTTGCTGAGGAATCTCTGTCTCCCATTTGCTGCCTCGTTTTAGTTTCATTTTCAAAGTTAAGGTCTGACAATCAGACAGAGGGGAGCAGCAGACGGAAAAATTTGCAAGTCCGGGAAGCAGAAAGAGGACCTGGGAACAGGTGGTCCAGTTTAACACAACATGCTTTTGCAGGATCTGTCTGCCAGAGCCTCTTTATAACAGATCTACTGGACGAAATATAGAGCGAAGAAAAAATCTGCAGCACCTGTTCTGTTATGAAAACACTAGAGCAGGTAAATGCAGGCACCAGAACGTCCGAGTCGTTTCTGGAGTTTCACCACATAATCTGCCTCAGTCGAGACGTGAAGAGGACTTGTGACCGACTAGACATTCCTCAAAAAAAATCTGCATGAACTAAGAATTGGCCTTGATTTCTTGCAGTTGGTTGTTTTTAAAACAGTTTCTTGTATAAGTCAAATGCACATCCAGTGTTTCAAATATAATTTCTAGCATCCATGGCTCAGCATTATAAGGTGCATAAACTCTCCTACTCATACATTTAGGTGACGCATTTAATTTATGTTAATATCTTGAATTACACTAACCTGCTCTTCTTTGCTTTCTGTTGGGGAAAACTTTATGCTGGTTAATTAATACCAAAAATAGATTTATCTCTGTTACCTTCACATGTACACTGATGTGATTCAAAGTTATCAAAGATAGAGGTTTATTTATTATTATTCAATTAGTCCATATATCATTGTCATTATTATTATTATTATTTCCCATTTTGTTCCATTTCAAAAACCAAAATATGAATGATGTTCCAGTAAGCAGACTGTTTACAATCATTGTCGCTTATTTTATTCATCATTTGCTTTGTCGATAACACGTCAAAAAGCAGCAGTATGGATTCCTTACTGTACTATCTGGGAAACACTGTCTGCATGTAGACACGAGAGGCCTCCTGCTCGTAGGGATCTATATCATTTTAAACTCTAATAACTCACCACTAGTCACATTATAAATCCACCAGATAACCATTGGCTGAATCGCCGTTTCAACCCTTGATTTAGTTTTGAACTGTGATCCAATCAGTATAAAAGTAATAATAAACTTAAGCCTCATTATCCCTCCCTACAATAAGCAGCTGCCATATAAATATATGAGAACAAGAGCAGTTACCATTCATTTTCTGCTCTTTTGTTTAGGTTTGGATCGCTGTTAAAGAGTTTGAGTAAAACCACCTGCTTCGCTCATCATGAAATTTATTTATGTCGACAGCTATGAGTTTAGCAACCTAAGAGCATTATGTCTGCTAAGGATCAGAAAACACATCTGGACTTACCATCTGATATTTCTGTGTTTTAAAAAACTGGTCTGGAAGAAATTAGGAGGTAATCCCTAAGCCCGGCCTCTGACACCTCTCGACTTACAGACTGTGCCCCTTCACCCATGACCCTGAGTGACCCTGCAGCTCACTGCTTTCTCCCTTTTGTCGCAGCACGTTGGTTGCGATCGTATCCTCGGCTCGGACGTACGTGAGGACCGCTGCCGGATCTGCGGGGGTGACGGGACCAGCTGCGTCTCTGTGGAGGGACTTTTCAACGACTCCCTGCCCGAAGGAGGTAATGAGCTAAAATACTTCTTTTACTCTCCCAGAGATTTGACCATTTGATTTTGTGAGCTGCTGCCACACAGTTCTCTGCGCGTTCAGATAAAGATTTGGATCTGTCCTGACCTTATTAGCAGTCTGGGGAATAAGGGTTCGCTTTCTGATTTTTTTGGAACACTGTCCACTTTTCTGAGAACGGGATTAAGCTGACACGAGGCGTTTACCATGAGAAGTTATGCAACGTAATTTATGTGTTGTCCCAAAAATGTGCACATTTCGATCCTGATACTCTGGATTGTGAGTGCACCTTGGAAAGCTGCCTTGCAGTTCGAGTTAGGATAACCCAGACGTTCAAAATTTATATCACGCAATTGCCTGTTCCCCTGCAAACTCACAGCATGCTGTTAGAGTCGTTCATTTGATAAAGCCAACAAAATGTCATGTAACAGCAGAACAATCCGTTATTTCAGCACCTGTTGGACTCAGGGTTTTACTGACGAATGCTGTGGTGTACACAGAGCAGGTGAGAGGTGATGTAGTCCAGTCCTACAGTTGGCGTTACAGACACTAACAGTCACTTGTCTACATCAAGCGGTTTTATTACCACCTCAGGGGACAAATTGTAATTTCTGTTTTCCCAATCCCTTTGTAGCCATTTAAGGTCTTGTTGGAAGGCCTTCAAGGTTCTTCAGGCCATCAGTGTGGGCTTTGAATAGGTTTACAGGAAGATAAGTATCTTCTCCTAAAGTGGAACAGATATGTATTCTAATTATGTGACCAACAGAAATATGAAGCAGTTGTGTATATACATCTATATATAAGTGGACAAATACAGTAAGTCTGGTCGGTATCACATGCAGACACCACGAGCCAGCCAAAGATCTTCTAGGAAGACAAAGAAAAGCTCCTTAAATATACACATATGCATACCATACACTGTATACATGCATACTTATATTTATCCACTCGCCACCCAGGGACACGTGGCAGACAGATTTAGGTGAGGTCCGACCAGTGCGGCTTGAGGTCCTTCTGCTGTCGAATCTATTTTGGGTCACTTTCTCCCCACAACACCAACTCCAGAGTCTCTCACCAAACTGTCAACACCACACCCTCCCAGGATTCCTCAGAGGAGACACGCCCGAGCAGGCAGCCGTTACTCCGAACCACAGTGGCCAGGCCGCTCCGTCAACCCCAGCTGTGGTCTCAGCGACCCTCGACACACGTGACATTGCTGTTGGCCTGAAAATCCATTAATAGGGCTGAGCGGTGGAGGTTTAGGCATGTTGTGACTGTGTGATTCTGGGGAGGCTCCAGTGATGAACTCACTTGCTTTGAAATTAAGGAACATGCAAGAGACAGATTTTTTTATTTTAATTTTTTTTTTTTAATCTGTGATGACTTTCAGTGACGAGTTTGCATCGAGCGTTAAACTAAATGATGGATCCGACAATTCTGATCTTTAGACTTTCTCTAATGTATAAAACACACATCTTTCTGACTCCACACCTCCTATTTGGTCTCCAAGTAAAAGCTGAGTCACCATCACCACAGTTTTTTCTTTTTTTTAAATTTCCCTTTACAGCCTCAGAAGACCTTTTACATCTATTTTTATCTAAGTAGTAAGTAGTACTACTGAGCTAAGTAGTACTCATCATCAAATAAACTGATGGTCATGTGTAAAAATGGTGGAACGCTCCTTTAATGTCCCAGCATGCGGTCGTAAAAAAATCAAAGATGCCATTTGTAGAGTTAATGCGTGTCTGTTGTGTCCACCACCAACATGTGCACCATGTGGCCAGAAGTTTATGGACATCAAACATCCCATTTGTGATTGTTGAGCTCTTTAAAAAAACACCAACATGCTCCAACATGCTGCTGCAACATTTCCTGTGCAGGTTTTCCACATGATTTTGGAACCTGGCTGCAGGGATTTGCTTCCATTCAGCCAAAAGAACACCAACAGGGTTTAACCTTAACATGTTTGATGGTTTTATCCATAAAGTTTTGATCATATAGTCTATAATATCCCCAAATGCTTTTTTTTTTTTATCAGTGAAATATTTTAAGACTTAACCTCCTGTCAGAAGTTCTAAACGTCTCAAAATAGTCGACTTGGTCACAAGCACAGCACAGCATGTTCTCATCTCCAGCTGAACTCAAACTGCAGGCACAGACTGAGGGCTTATTCTGGTCAAAGGCAGATTTATGAGCAGCTCAATCACTCAGTCATGTCAACATTTGATTCCTCTGAACTCCTGAAGGCTTCAGCCAGCACTTCTCCTCTCTTCTCTGCTCCAGTGATTTAAAGGTTCCCTGTGGAGTTTCAGGCCTTCTAGCAGCACTATGGAGCGGTTTGTCCGTGCATCAGCGTTGTGTTTGTGTTGTGCGTGTACATGATACACATGGCAGTAATCTCACATTAATTCACTGATCTGCAGGTGATAGCAACCGGCCAAAATATGCAGCAATGCATCTGAAAAGGCAGGAAGAAATAAAAACTGCAAGCGAGTAAGTGTGACTGTGTAAACAAAGCAGGTGTCAGTCTTTAAGAAAAATCAGCTTCAGTGTTTCAAGGAAATGCCTTCATCACATTTACTAAACCTCCGGGGTACACTGTGGGTTCTGGTGAGTAACACTAAATGGAAACACAACGTTAAGCAAACTTCACAGGGCACCCTTAAGTACGGTGTGTCTGCTGGTGCTGAAGGCAAAACAAGTATAATAAGATATAAGAATGCCCTCTAAACCTTTCAAATTCAGCTCTAACATTCTGCTACTGCTAACGTCATCCTGCTGTGCATGTTCTACGGCCCGAGAATGAAGCCAGACTAGTGGAGCTGTAAAATATGAAAAAATGACATCAATGTCGAGAAGACTGAAAGATTAGCTTCCTAATGCTGACGAGCTCCTTAATTCTTGCACTGCTCTCAATATAGTTGCATTAATGTCCCTTCAAACCTCCGCTAAGGTTCAGGTTTTTGCAGCTCCTGTGTTTACCATGCAGGTTCCTGATTGTTAACAGAAGAAGCTTCATTCTTGCACTTCTGTCTGTACCTGAGGTCAGAAAACTCAGATGCTGGCCATCTAAATTTCAACACCCTCGTCTACAAACCAAAAGCAAGGAAAGCTCTACAAAAAGGTCACAACCCAAAACCACACTGGAAGGAATTGTTTTATTCTTCCACTCGTTCATTCCTCCGTCCTCTAGTGAGCTGAAGTTATTTACAGGGCTGCAGTGGCGGACCTTCTGGCTGGACAGCCGAGCCGAGCCGAGAGAGCAGAGCGAGGTGGGTGGAGGTGAGATGAGCAGGAAAAGAAAGGGGACGAGAGACCAAATCAATTGGAGGGAAATGGAGAGAGAAGTAGCAGAGAAGCCGGCTCTTGGCGTAGTTCTTGCTCTCGAGCAAAGAGCCGAGCACAGCAGCCGAGGACAGCTGCCCAGGAATGCAGATGGAATCTGAAGCCTCTGCTTAGTCCATTGGCGTCCCACAGAGCTAAACACTACTTATGCATCGCTCCCCTGATCCCCAGCGAATAAACCTCCCTCACCTTGCATTCATTTTTTTTTTTGACTTTTTCTGGGTCTATGTGTGTCTCAGGTTATGAAGAGGTGGTCAGGATTCCTAAAGGATCAGTGTTCATCCACATACAAGAGCTCAACATCTCCCTCAACTACCTGGGTAAGATGATGCTAAAGCTAACGATTAACATCACTCCCTTTGAATAGAACTGCAGCGTAGGAGTCCACAAAGGCAGAGTCACATAATCTTAAATATCCCTGTACCTTTCTCTCCCAGTGCTGAAGAGCAAAGGTGATCAGTTCTTCATCAATGGGAAGCTGACCATCGACACGCCTCGCAGGTTCTCCGTCGCCGGCACCACTTTCCACTACAGACGTCCGACTGATGGGCCAGAGACTCTTGAGGCGCTGGGACCAACGAATATCACACTCATTGTGATGGTAAAATGGATTACAGCAGAAGTATTCATACAGTTCTAGATGTTTGCTGAATGAGGATGAGACAACCTCATGGTGTGTGTTTGTAGGTGCTGGTGAGAGAGGAGAACCCAGGCATCCACTATCGTTTCAACCCCCCAGTCAACAGGGATCCTCTGAGCGGGTTTGCCTGGCACTACACCTCCTGGTCGCGCTGCTCAGCCCTCTGCGCCGGAGGTAACGACACAACAAAACACACAACATGTCACTTCAGAGGACATTGCATGAAGTTGCTTTCATTCCCTGGAGGCTCACCAGAATCGTTAAACATAACCACTACATGCTCAACGCAAAACCCAAATGTTTACGCAACGTTTTTACGTTTAGGGGCACCAGAAAGGAAAACAGCATTAACCTATCATTTACAGCAGATGTCACCTAAATGTTATATTAGGTCAGTTTTGTCTCTTTTCTTTATTGTGAAGATAAATTTAAATTGCTTTGCGTTTAACACTTGGTTAAAATCAACTCTTTGAAGTCCATGTGCACAGACAGAACCCCTGTAAAACCACAAATTGTCATTTTCACGCTTTGGTTGTGCACAGATTAAACAGTAAATTAGAGTTTATTAGGTGCTAGTTGGCGAGTTGTGTTACCTTTGGACTGAGCGAGGCTAACTGTTTCCCCATGTTTCCAGTCCCTGCTCTAAGCTAAGCTAAGCTAAGCTAACCAGAAGAGTCGATTCATATTTTCAGACAGACACGGGAGACATATGAATATTCTCATCTAAACAATATAAACAAATTTTACAGAAGATGAAGTTTTGGTCAAAGGTTTTTGTATTTGATTAAAAAACCTCCACGGGCGCCCCTGTAGCTCACCTGGTTGAGCGGGCGACCCATGAACAGGGGCTGTAGATCCCCGATGCAGCGGTTGTGGGTTTTACTCCTGCTCACGAGCCTTTGCTGCAGGTCTCTCCCAGTTATTCTCCCCCGTTTCCTGTCTATCTCTACTGCTGCAAAAAAATATATTTAAAAAAAACCTTCACAGTTTTTGAACATGAACTCCATCCATCCATCCATCCATCCATTTTCTATACACCGCTTAATCCTCAGTAGGGTCGCGGGGGGGCTGGAGCCTATCCCAGCTGACTTAGGGCGAAGGCAGGTTCACCTGGACAGGTAACCAGTCCATCGCAGGGCCACACTTAGAGACAGACAACCAAGCACACTCACATTCACACCTACGGACAATTTACAATCACCAATTAACCTCAACATGTTTTTGGACCTTGTGGGAGGAAGCCGGAGAACCTGGAGAGAACCCACGCTGCACGGGGAGAACATGGAGACTCCACGTAGAAAGATTCCGGTGCCCCCACCGGGACGCGAACCGGCAACCTTCTTGCTGCGAGGCAACAGTGTTTCCAACTGCGCCACCTTGCAGCCCGAACATGAACTCAAATGGTCATATTTAATCTCCAGACACACATTCCTTCTCTTTTTAACTCTCTTCTTCCTTTTTCGTCTCTCACATAGACGTACAAACACACACAGACACACAGCGGTCCAGTTTGAACGCCTGTAGACGAGCACAAACCCGGGGAAGCCGTCACCAGGCCGTTTGAAGCCAGAGGCGTTTGAGCAGTTCACAGTCTTTGAATCCATCACATATAGCCAATCTCCCTTTTCCTCTATGGCCTTTGTGACTTAATGATCCGTGTAGCTTTACCTGATAAGAGCTTGTTTTCTTTCTGATAAATAAATTCTTGCGCTTGGTGTCCCCCGCCCTTGTGGAGGGGAAGGATGTGAGCGTGGCAGTTAAACATTCAGCAGGAATGCAGCAGCTTTTATGGACGCAGCTTTGTTCTTTTTTATGAGACCTTTTTAATGAAATCAAACAGGCTTCTTGCTGTAAAATGGCCTGACTTGATTGTCTTTGGGGAAGGTTTCACAGGACCTTGGACCTTGTTATGTTAACATGAATATTCTAGTGGGCCAGTAAGCAGCGAACCCTAACCTTGTAGAAACACAGACATGCTGGCGTAGTTTAAGTCTCTGTATCGTCAATATGTTTTCATGTAGGTCGTGTTGCAGGCATAAAGTGTGGTTTTTGAGTGGGGGTGCTTCTATGTGCACCATGAAGCCATTTAATTGCAAAAAAAAAAAAAGGTTTTGAAGTCCAGCTCAAAGGCGTAAGTCAAAGCCTTTGAGTTGGAATTCAAAACAGTCTTCTTTAGCAGTGATTTGATTTGGTTTGATTATATTTGGTGCCTTAAACTTTGAGCATGCCGCGGCCTCCCAATTAACGCCTTGTCCTACGTGGACATGCATGACTTTCTCTAGACATTTTTAACTTTTCATCGAGGCATCAGAATCAGTCTCCACGTATGATCTTCCCATCTTTGCTGCACCACTCCAGGTTGACTACCGGGACCAGTGATAGTTTTTTGTAGGCTTCTGTAAGCACAGCGTGGCTTTATGGTTAGAGTAACTACCTGTTGGTTTGGCATGCTCCTGACAGGGCTACAACTGTGTTTTTGTCTTTAGTTTTTCTTTTATTTTGTTTTTGCTGTATCATTTCTGAGACACATGAAGAAAACGTACCCGTGTGCTCGCGGACTAGGTTTCACTTTGACCCACATAGTTCATCTTGGCAACGCGGCAGGCTCCATGTGTGAAAGGGGGAGTCAGTATGCGTCACTAATCCCCTCTTGTGTGGTCGCCTGGTGTTGTCTCACCTGTCCTCAGGTGTGCAGGTCCAGCAGGTGGTGTGCAGGAAGCAGACAGATCACACGATCGTCTACAACCACTTCTGTGACAAGAAGAACAAACCCAAAGAGAAGAGACGATCCTGCAACACTGAGCCGTGCTCCCCGAGGTGAGTGGTCTGGATGTCATGTGATGGTTTTCTTTGTGATTCTTTCCTTGTTGTATGTGTTTGTATTTTCTGAATTTGCATTTTTCTCTCAACTTTAACCATCTGTTTATATGTGTACACTCTATGTCAGATTGCTTTATGTGTTACTTCTATATAAAACGTTAGTATTTTATAAACTAGTTATGCTAGTTTCAAATATGGTGAGGTGCTATAGACACACTATTAGGGTTATTGTAGTCGCTTTATTTCAGGTGTGTTGTAGGGAATTTGATGTCCAATATATCCTGCTTAATGCATCTCTTCGTTCACAGTTTTTCAATATAAATTTAAGTAGTTTAATTAAGTTTCTATTTGACATTTTGCACACATTGTCTACAGGTTTGGTATTTGTGTGTGTTGGCCTACCTTGATATGTTCTCAGTTATTCCTACCTGTGATTTGTGCAGCATGCTCTCCCTCTGCAGTGTCTCCTCACTCTATTATGCAACAGAAGTGATCCCACTGAATGTGAACTCCTCTCTGCCTCTTAGCTGGTGGACCGGAGAGTGGTCGGAGTGCAGTCGCAGCTGTAACGGTGGCCTGCGGACTCGGGTGGTGTTGTGCAAAAGGAGGATCTCTTCGACGGAGGAGAAAGTCCTGGACGACTCAGCCTGCACCCACCCTCGCCCTTCGCTCACCGAGCCCTGCAGCAACCACAGCTGCCCCCCTGAGTGGCTGGCGCTGGACTGGTCAGAGGTAGGCAGACGTCAGAGGTTTCCCATCATGCATTTATTTCTGCAATGTTTTTTAGTCAGCTCATGACTGATGTTGAACCAGTACTTGAGTTTTCTACAAAATTCCTCTCAGATGAAGCAATAGTTTCTTTTCCAGTTGAACCTAAGAAACCCAAACATCTGCCAGCAGAAAGCCAGAGTACCTTAGCTATGAAATACACAACAGAGGCACGGAGCAGACAAATACATCACAGCGAACACGTCGGGTCAGGCCTGAGTACATATTGTTACACTTGTCATGCAGGAATCCCCCGACGCTTTTTAAACGTGACCCCTGGTTTGAGCAGTCTGCTGAAGTTTAAAGGTGTCAGTCAGAGGAGCTGTAACACATCCAGTTGATTTAACTACAGCAGTTTGAAAAGTCCATCTGCTTGCTCGCTGATTTGCTCCTGGAGCTAAACTCTGTTCTCACAGTTCAGGATGAACTGAAAAATGGTGTCAGAAGTGCGTCAGTGTTCAAATTTCTCTGACATCTTGTGTAACGTAGTGATGGCGCACGCATGAGAGGAATTATGTCCAGCTGTTTTACAGCAACCCAGTGGGCTCTGGTGTTGTTTCATACAGCTGCTGCCCTCTGCTGGGTGGATAGGGAAGATGTCTTTTTGCATGACCGCAGTGACCCCCCAGCTGCACCCACCCATTGCTTCCACCAGCTTCTGCCTGATGTTTTACTTTTTTTTTTCTCCCTCTTTCTTCATCTCCCACTCTGTGTGCAGTGTACGCCCAGCTGTGGTCCTGGCTACAGGCACCGTGTGGTCTTGTGCAAGAGCGGGGAGAGCGGCGACACGCTGCCAGAGTCCAAGTGCCCCAAACAAGGCCGGCCCACCTCCAGGGTGCGCTGTAACCTGCAGCGCTGCCCTCCCTCTCAATGGGTTACGGGTCCCTGGGGGGAGGTAAGAAACTCTCTTAGTTCTCTTTATTTTAGTCTTTAGCACAACACCCACATCAAATCGTATTCATGTGTATTTATATACTGTATATTTGTAGTGCTATTATTAGATAACATATGTTGCTCCACTATTGGGAAAAGCTTCTGTACTCCTTGGAAAAAGTCTCAGCACAACATCTGTTTGCTTTGAAAAAGTAATCTAATTAGCATTAGCAATCGCTGCCTCTATGATTTATCAGTCAAGAGAAAGTTGAACAGAAACCAGTGAATAACCAGAACCATCAGCATAATGTCTGATGCAGTTTGCCTTAAATAGCTCGTTTTATTTCCGTTGTAGTCATGCACATGCTGATGTTGAAGTGTTGTTTAATCAATGGGAAACAAATTGTGTTGGAGATGGGATTTAGTCGCACAAAATTTATAGCAAACAGTGAAGACTCCAGGAAGCCACTGCTTCCAGCAAAGAAGTACTCCGACACATAACCTCCTGTAAAACCACCATGCATCATTTTTACTCTTTGGTTTGGAAGAGATTAAACAAACAAGATCTAACGTGTGAATCAGTGAGCTCTAGATGTGCTGCTACAGTATGAGCTGCTGTAGCTGGAGGCTAACTGGATAACTCTGTGTTCCTGAAAATGTTCCCAAGTTTGTTTGGTAACTACTTCTTCTGTAGATCACGATGTGTTCGGTGAAGGATTTATCGCATCGGTATGTTTAAATATGTTTCTGTGCTTCAGTGTTCTGCCAAGTGTGGCCTGGGTCAGGAGATGCGCTCGGTGCAGTGTCTGGCTCACACCGGCCAGCCGTCCAACGAGTGTCTGGAGCACCAGCGACCTGCAGCCATGCAGCAGTGCAAGAGCAAATGTGACCTCAGTCTGCCCGTCGGTACAGACAACCCCGAAGGTCAGAGCTCCGTCCTTCTAGCCTCTCACTGTCCTGTAGTTTCATCCAAAGAACAGCTTCCAGGTTTTATTTACGCTGTCAAAATAACAGATGAGCACTTTGTGGAGTTTAAAAGTTCTGTTTGTTGAGAACTTTTCTTCTGTGTTGAGCTGCATTATAACTTCAATACATCTGCTTTATGTAAAAATAATTAAACAGGAGGTAAATGTGGTGGCTTTTCAAAATGAGGCAAAATAAAACTTTCCTTGAGATTAGTTAGAATATTGTCAATATTTCTTTAACCTATCCTGGAATAATTCAAATCTCAGCATCACCTGCTCTTGAACAGCACAGGACTGATGTCGTCATCTTTTTGAGCTCAAAGTCCTGATATTTAACTGCAGTGACCTCAGATTAATGCCTTCATGAATCTTTAACTCATTTTGCTCGTCTCCCTGCAGAGTGCAAAGATGTGAACACTGTGGCTTACTGCCCCCTGGTGCTCAGGTTCAAGTTCTGCAGCCGGCCATACTTCAGACAAATGTGCTGCAAGACCTGCCAGGGACGCTGACACCTCGAAACTCGCAGCATCCA
The DNA here is from genome assembly GCF_000690725.1 of Stegastes partitus. Lineage (NCBI taxonomy): Eukaryota > Metazoa > Chordata > Actinopteri > Pomacentridae > Stegastes > Stegastes partitus. The sequence continues at coordinate 81,449 of NW_007578937.1, read as the reverse complement.
TCTTTGGGTCCTGTACGCTCACACAGTAAGCCTGAAACCCTCCCACTCAGCCTGGTAACAGCAGCCCTCGCACTGCCTCCGCCGGAGCAGTGCGGGATCTACCTGGGACTCTGTCATGCAGACGCCTGGTCCTGTAACTGGTTCAGATGGACCCTTTTTTCTCCACCCAGAATCCAGATCAGACGTCTCTCCGAGCCGAGCTGGACCGAGCCGGCCCGAGCTGAGTTCATACATTCCACTGGAGGGAGGGCTGCTGAAACCCGGAGAGGCAGAGAGAGGGAGAGCCTCTCCTCCATCATGGTCTAGGATGACCCCTCTCTCTCTGTCTCTCTGCACTTTGCCTTTGTTGTAATATTTTGGTGCTACTATATTTCACTTTGGCCACAGGACTGGTCGCAGTACTACGAGTTCCATTTGTGTTTGCTTGAGTGGCCTCAACGTTTAGCCTGATCTCCTCGGCCTGTATGTTAACAGGTGATGTTTGTTTAGTTATGAGGTTTTTTTTGGTTTTTTTTTAAATCCACTTTGTAAAGAAAATGATTTTCCAGATATCTTTGCCCACAAAAAGGAATATCTTATATTATGAAATGAAAGATTTGTCTCTATGTTATCTGATAGTTGTTACTTGACCACATTGTTTTATGTTACTGCTTCGTTTCGTATCAACATATTCATCGAGTCCTCGCTGTTATTTAGCTGAAGTATGGGCAGAGTTCGATTTGCACAAAGAGTCAGCCGTCAGAGGACTCGTGTATTTTACGTTTGTGTTCGTGTGATTTGACTTGATGTCTCGGTGTAAGCTCTAAACGTCTCACTGCAGTGGACCTGCCACAGTCTTGCCATTTTAGTTGCTCAGACGCCACCACCTCGGCGGTAAAACAGAGACACAGCCTCAGCAAAGCCAACGCTGACTCACCAGGACCATGTTGTTTTGTGTTGTGGCTGCAGACTGTGGCAGCTTGTGCATAAAGTCTACAAAAAGGAACTTACTGTCATTATCTGAACATCCCTCGGTGCGCCCTCGCTGTTAATTCTTTTTTTTGTTTTATTTTTACCACATGTTCTCACGGTGCGAGCAGTTCGTACTGTGAGTGGAAATCCAGAGCACAGTGAGCCACAGTGAGTCAGCTCTGGCAGGAGGAACAGGCCCAGCGATGATGAGTGAAGACCTCCGACCACGCTGCTTTCAAAGAGCGTTTTATAGCAGGAGTGTTAATCTGAGGATGGATTTACAGAAAAGATCTGGTTTCTCTGTGGCACAGATCTGATCACGGCTGCCTGTAACCTTCATTCAGGATGTCTGCCACAAGGATTCAGCAAATTTGAGCTTATTTAAACTTATCATGATAATGTTAAACCTCAGTAACTGTATTTTTGTGTGAAAGCAGCACTGATATCTAACAGGTTGATATCCAGCAGCTACAGAGCAGCGTCGTCCTCTATGTGGACTTTCTGACCACCTGTTCGCTCAGTTTTTAGTCTCCACTGACTTCTGAGGGACGCATGTGGCTCTAAAGCTGCTGTTTACCAACTCGTCACCATCTGTCTGCTGGTTGGTGCTCAGCAGGTGCACTGTGGCTTTTTGGAGGTTTTTCTCTTGAAAACAGCTGCAGCCAGAAACCACTCTGTGAGAACAAGTGAACCCAGACAGTAGCTCACTACGAAGCTCACTGAACCCGAGAGATTCAGGTAATAATTCTCTACAGGTTCGTCGCTACAAGCCGCCGTTTCCTCACTTGATACGTAGCTGTTGTTAAATACAGAGATTCTAGTGTGTCGCTGTGAACTGAAATCACAGAACCAAAAGCCTAGAAGTCATCAGGAGGACAGCACAGCAGGGAAGCGATTTAATACTGCACATATCTTTCTTCCTGTGTGAATCCACATCAGCTTTTTTTTTCCTTTTAAAGACGGGGATGTGAACAAGAGACCCAAAAGGAAACACATCACCTGACCTGAATCTGTGTCACACTGATTTCAGCTTTATGACACATTTTTAAAAGACGCAGTTTCAGCTGTTTCTTTTTCCTGCAGAGAATAATTTTAGAAACGCTGCCTACGAGGCTCGGAGATCAGTCACCGGGACTGACGGCATCACTGTGACGTCCACTGTGCTCTGAGGTCTGCTGCTGCGGCCGGACGCCGGTCACGGCTGGAAGCAGCTCTGCGTAAAACTTCACTTCACTTTCATTGTAAAGAGAGGAAGCTGCAGTACGTCTTTACTGGGATCAGCTGCAATGTTCCTGTTTTCTTCTCGTGGTGCTTTAGTTTGGAATGGTGCTATTAGTTCATCGTTTGAATTATCAGTTTAACAATTGTTAAAATCTTTTATTCTTTCCATTTGAGCCTTTTGTGATAATAACAATCTGCAGAGCTGGCCTGAGGCGTCTGAGTGCAGCTGCTTAGCACCCGTCACCCACCAAAGGCCCTCTTTGGTTGCCTCTGGGTATATTTTTATGTTTTAATTTACTCTCCCTCACTTGGATTAAGTGGCAAAAAAGTGCTCCCCAAATCCCAAAATGCAGCTTCAGAAGAATATTTTACGATTTTGTCAAATACTGTAAAATTTTTCTCAGCATTTCCAAACACTCGGATCATTTGGACGTTATATTAACAAACGTTTTGGTTTGAAACAAGTATTTAGAAAGCCTCACAAATCACTTTTGGATGCACTCAACCAAATTGAATACTCAAAAATCAAATATCTGCTGATCAAGCATGTGGAGCACAGAAACATGAAGTATATTTATAGTTCGTACATTCAGCTGTATGCTATCAGAGTCCAGCTAACTCATCCCTGCAGTCTATGAGGACCGAATATGTAGAAACACTTGGAATCGCACAAACCGTTTCAGAAGTGATTTCCAAGACTCACTGCCGGAGAACATCCTGCCTCAGGCTCCACTTACACCTGACGCTAACATGTGTGTTCATTATCTCAACTGCACTGTGATCCCATCTCAATATGCAAACTAGTCTGGTGATGCTATTCATGTCTGAATCACTTTTTGCTGCTACGTGTGGCTTTTGTTGGACTTGCTCGAGTTAGCGGGAGGAGGCAGTGACCTCTCAACTTGCTGGTTCGATTTCATTCGTCAGATGTGCGGTCACAGTGTACAGATCTCACTCACACGTGTGGCGATGCGTGTTTCCTGTTATCTGTTACCCGGACATGCTAATAGTCGGTGTAAATCTGTGTCTGTAAGGCGTCTTTCTCTTACCTGTGCCAATAATGAGGCTTCATGCAGAGCAGTGAACCAGTTTTTATTCTGAATCAAAAGGAGGGACAGTACCGGTATTTGTTGTTTTGTTTGTCACATGCTAATTATAACATGACATGTACTGTATATTGTTCAATACTATAGGCGATGAACCCATGTGTCCCCCATGTACATCTTTTTAAAAGGAAATATTAAATTGATTAAACATGGTGCATTGTTGATTTTAAGATATTGGATTTGATTATTTCACACTTATATTTGTACCAGTGCTCCACACACTTAGATTCACTGAACAAGCTCCAGACAGGTTGAGATCATCACTCGTCTATTTCTGGATCTAACTGATGTCATGGAAAAGATGAAGTAAGAGCTTCTTCCTTTTGTCTGAGCGAGGCTTCAGTCATCAGTAGGATCTTGATGGCAGAAGACAACACTGTGAGTCACGGTGGCACCCGTCATTCTATTTTTGGTTTATGATCTCTTGGACTCACACATACGACCTGAAAAGAGCTGATGGTTAAGTGTGACATGGGACGAGAGACGGGATGTTGTTGAGTTCAGCGCCTCTTCGATTCAACGCTCAGTTGCTCCTCAGACAAAATGTTGTTGTAACAAAACTCCAGCAGCAATAATAACGATATAATGATGAAGTCGATTGTTTTATGCAACTTTTCTACAGATACTGAATGTAAGTAAGTAAGTAAGGTTTGATGAGACTCAAAACCTTTTAATCCAAAAGTACGGAACCCCTGAGTGGCCAGAGAGGAAAAAAAAAGCGTGTTAACATTATTGTGTTTTTTTTCAAAGCATTTCCTTTCGCTGTGGTAATTTATTGACCATCCCGGAGCTCCAGTCTGGAAGCCGGCTGCACATAAAGATCAGTGTAATTTATAAAGAACGTCTCATTTTGGGAGAAAAACGATTTTGGCCGGTTGTAGGTTGTGGTTTGGATTACAACGTTTGGAAAGAGGTGCCATTTGATTCGCGTTGGAGTTACTGATGTTCAAATCTTTGAATATCTTTCCAACTTTACTGAACTCTGGAAGTGGCATTGGTGGAAAGAGTATAATAAGATAATAAGTCTTTACCTCAAGTTAATAACACGTGGGAACGAGATAACTTAACTTATGGCCGTGCGTTAAGTTATCTTGCTATCAGGCATTATTTGTTTTCCCTCTATGTCCACTCAGGTTCTGTACAAAAGAACTTTACGCGTTCAAATTTCAGACCAGGAGCAAAACTGTCTTGACCTTTTTCTGCTGTTTGGGTTTGACGACCTCTAGTGGTCGTATCATGACATCTCTCTTGATGTCAGCAAACCCCAACACCAGCACAGATTTAACCTGGAGACAGCGAGCCTGATGAAGTAAAGGAGACACCAGGGTTAGACTGGAACGCTAAAACTTCAACAAATTGAACACGAAGGGGCAGAATATGATGACTAAGACAAAAGGTGCAGAACAAGAGACAGAGAGGTGAACAATGACCTCAAATAGATGCAGAACAACTGCACAGATGCAAAATAAGATGCAGACAGATACATGCAAATACCAGAAAAAGAAAAAAAATGAAGTGCAAAATCAGAAAAGAATGATGTGGCCGCAAAGAGACGCAAAATGACCACGATATTGTGAGCTAGCAATACAGAACACGACATAAAACGGGGGGCTGCAAGGTGGCGCAGTTGGTAGCACTGTTGCCTCGCAGCAAGAAGGTTGCCAGTTCTCGTCCCGGTGGGGGCACCGGAATCTGTGTGTGTTTCTGTGTGGAGTTTGCATGTTCTCCCCGATGATGGATGGACATAAAACAGCTATGAAGAGACGCAAAACAAACGCAGAAGGTGCAGAACAACTGCAAAGATACAAAATAAGATGCAAACTGACACATAAATCAACCAGAAACAGACACAAAAAATAATACAAGACACAGTCAAGTGCAAAAAAAACAAAACAAAAAAAACTTTGGTAAAACAAGACGTGGTCGCCAGGTGGCTGCAAATAGAGTCGAGCTGTGATGCAGGAAGAAGAGAACTTCCCACCCAAACCAAAAGTTTCTAAAGCTGCCTGTGAATGCATGAGACCAGCTGGTAAACAGCCAGAGCCGTGCAGTTTGACACCTCCACACACACTGAGACGCACACGCGCCTGTAAACTGTGCCTGAACCCATCAGTTATTATGGGCGTTGGAAAGAGCAACACAAACACGAGGTGAAGCAACCGCAGCCTGGGTGGAGCCGGCAGCGCACAACTGAAACACCATCATTTGGCAACAGATTGAAGATAATTATCCCCTTGCGGTCGGCGTTGCCATCGACACTCTGCCGTGCGACCGATGAATTGGATTGACTAATTGTGCTGTTAACCTTAGATGCCTGCTGATAACAAAGCCTGTCATTGGTTCCCTCCTTCATCCTCCGTCTGATGAACATGAGGGAAATACAGAAGTAGCAGCTCGATATCTGTGTGGTGAGTGTGCATCAGTGTGTCACAGCAGTTCTTGTTTCACACACTGGGTCTGTGACAGGATAAGGAAGTAGGTTTTGAATCTCGCCCTGGATGCCGTGTAGGTTGCTGCTGTCGGCTCTGAGGGTCCCGCTGAGCTGCGATGGCTGCAGTCTGAGGAGGTCGACCTGTGGATTCTACCTGGACACACACCGACACACACACTGTCCGGACAGCGAAGGAGGAGGAGGAGGAGGAGAGGCCCGCAGGAACCATGGTACGGTACCACACCTTCATTCATCTCAACAGCATCCGTGCTCACTGACACTTTGGGGTTTCTGCTGCCTGCTTCCTTGAAAGCTTTAGAAATTTGGATCTTGATGCTTTGCTGCCATAAAAGACAGTTTTTCTAGCTGCAAAAGTGACACCAGCTCATGATGAACTTGATTTCATGTCAGCTGTTCCCTTTTTACAAGCTGAAATAATAGCATTTCATCCTGTAAAGTCAGTTTTGACTTGATAATTTATATTTTATGATAATTTATAAATAATTGAATTTCCCTTCTGGGATAAATAAAGCATTTTTCCTTTCATAAGAGAAGTGATAGCATCTCTTAACAGACCATGTCTTTGGGGAAATTCTTCTCCTTCACAGCAGCAGCAGCAACAATAGCAGCAACAGAGGGAGCTTCCTTTTTTTTCAGGACAAGTTTTTCATTGAATCTAGCAGAACAAACTCATTGCACGGCTGTGTGCTCTGATTTGTGATCACATCTTAGATAAAAAACACACATTTGGACTGATGAAAGCAAGAAAAACATGCATGTGCAGTGGATGCAAAACGAGAAAGTGACTGAAGTCTCTGTGTTGGTGCCAAAACAAGCTAAAAGCATCACCTTGGATTTAAAGTGAACATGTCGAGCTGTGGGGAGTTTTTTTTTAGTGCGATCTGGGTGTAAAAAAGTGAGCAACAGGCAGCTGCAGGAAGAGGACCGGTAGCATGTACAAAGTTTAGTGGGTTTCACAAGAGGCAGCAGTGAGGTGAGAGGGGGAAGTGGACTGCAGCACTTCCTCACTCTCACAGAGATCTCCACACATCGACAATCACGGGCACTATCCATGAACTCGCAGCATGTAGCCACAGTCGCCTAAATTCATCTAAACAGGTAGATTCAGAAGTGGAGACCCTCAAACTGCAGATAAATGTCACTTTTTGTCCCTGTTTTCACTCCATATCGGTTCCATGTGTGACAGCAGCTCAGAATAATCATCTTAAGAATCAGCGGCATATTGTTGCCCCGCTTACATTTGACATTAAAAGAATCAAAGCAGCGTCTGATGAACTGCTGAAAAAGTTTCATTTTGATGCAGCAAAGTTTTGAAATATCACGTATTGTGACGTCTAACAAAACCACAGCGTGACAGCAGTGACTGGCATTTTAAATGCGGTTCATAAGTCATCAGACATTTTGAACTCGACAGCAAAGTGTCTCCAGTAACCGTTCTGTGTGTAACGAGCTGAAAGTGTTTCTCAATGAAAACTGGTCGCAGTGACGTCAGTGAATTTTTTTTCTAGTAAAATATGTTGTTGAATGGTTGAAGTGTGTTGAGTGAGCTTCACAAACTAAATGTCATCGAGGGAAAAAATGTAAATTCCTCGAATCATAGTCTGTTCATAGTCATAGTCATCGTCAGAGTCTAATCATGTTTTTACCTTATTAAAAGTTCCTCCAGTAATAAAAAAAAAAAAAGTCTTACATATGTAATATTTTGTTCTCAAACTAATTAAGGGACACATATACACCACTTATTACAGACATGTAAGTGTGTAAAGAAAGTTATTGAGGTAGAAGACCAGCTGAAAGTCATTTTTCACAATCCGTAGAGCAGGAACAATCACTGAGTTTACAAAAGTAGTTAAAAACTAGTTTTACTCATATTCTGTTGACTCCTCTGTGTTTATGCCGACAATATGATCAGGTGAGACAACATCAGGTCCAACAATCACATCCTGTTCAGACAGACAGCAAATGTGATGAAACATTCAGTTTCCAGCTGTTTGTATAGTAAAATGATGCAGCAGTGGGTGTTACACCGGTGCTGCTTTCTGTCTTGTCATTCCTAAAAATCCTCCACAGTTATTGCAACGTTCAGCTTTTGACAAAGTGATTCATCTTCATGTGGAGCTGAAGAGCAAGAAGCAGCAAAAATCCTGTAGCTCGCTCGTCTGAACGTGAGTGACCCCTTCAAATTCTGCTGGTGTATTTTTGGTGGCGTCGGTTCCATTTATACATCATTTGAAAGCACAAAGCTTCGTGAGTCAGTGTTGTAAAGCGTTTTGAGATACCCACACCACAGCAACAGAAACAGCAGCAGCAGCAGTTCCTCACTTTAAATTCAGAGTGCGCACGCAGCAAAACGGGGCTTTTTTTCAGTCGTCTACAAGCTCGTTGAATCATCGTGTTTGACTGTTTTTATCAAACTAAATGCTCCAAGCTTTAGTTTTTTTTTTAAAATAAGAAGGCTGGTGAGTGTTAAGAAGTTAAAAATTCCAGAGGACTCTCTAAAAACAAGAGCCGCTGTCCAACAAGATGTAAAAACCTGCGTGATGTGTTCGTATTAAAGGATGCATCCAGTCATCGTCTGTGTTTGTCTTGCTGTCATGTTTAAGCAAGTCCACTGAAAAGGCCAAAAACCACAAACTGATCCTGCTGAAACATTGGTACAGCGACACAGGTTCTCTTATTACAATCAGTCTGNAAATAATTGAATTTCCCTTCTGGGATAAATAAAGCATTTTTCCTTTCATAAGAGAAGTGATAGCATCTCTTAACAGACCATGTCTTTGGGGAAATTCTTCTCCTTCACAGCAGCAGCAGCAACAATAGCAGCAACAGAGGGAGCTTCCTTTTTTTTCAGGACAAGTTTTTCATTGAATCTAGCAGAACAAACTCATTGCACGGCTGTGTGCTCTGATTTGTGATCACATCTTAGATAAAAAACACACATTTGGACTGATGAAAGCAAGAAAAACATGCATGTGCAGTGGATGCAAAACGAGAAAGTGACTGAAGTCTCTGTGTTGGTGCCAAAACAAGCTAAAAGCATCACCTTGGATTTAAAGTGAACATGTCGAGCTGTGGGGAGTTTTTTTGTGTGTGATCTGGGTGTAAAAAAGTGAGCAACAGGCAGCTGCAGGAAGAGGACCGGTAGCATGTACAAAGTTTAGTGGGTTTCACAAGAGGCAGCAGTGAGGTGAGAGGGGGAAGTGGACTGCAGCACTTCCTCACTCTCACAGAGATCTCCACACATCGACAATCACGGGCACTATCCATGAACTCGCAGCATGTAGCCACAGTCGCCTAAATTCATCTAAACAGGTAGATTCAGAAGTGGAGACCCTCAAACTGCAGATAAATGTCACTTTTTGTCCCTGTTTTCACTCCATATCGGTTCCATGTGTGACAGCAGCTCAGAATAATCATCTTAAGAATCAGCGGCATATTGTTGCCCCGCTTACATTTGACATTAAAAGAATCAAAGCAGCGTCTGATGAACTGCTGAAAAAGTTTCATTTTGATGCAGCAAAGTTTTGAAATATCACGTATTGTGACGTCTAACAAAACCACAGTGTGACAGCAGTGACTGGCATTTTAAATGCGGTTCATAAGTCATCAGACATTTTGAACTCGACAGCAAAGTGTCTCCAGTAACCGTTCTGTGTGTAACGAGCTGAAAGTGTTTCTCAATGAAAACTGGTCGCAGTGACGTCAGTGAATTTTTTTTCTGGTGAAATATGTTGTTGAATGGTTGAAGTGTGCTGTGTGAGCTTCACAAACTAAATGTCATCGAGGGAAAAAATGTAAATTCCTCGAATCATAGTCTGTTCATAGTCATAGTCAGAGTCTAATCATGTTTTTACCTTATTGAAAGTTCCTCCAGTAATAAAAGAAAAAAAATGTCTTACATATGAAATATTTTGTTCTCAAACTAGTTAAAGGGCTCATATACACCACTTATTACAGACATGTAAGTGTGTAAAGAAAGTTTGGTAAAGAATTAAAGAAAGTTTTTGAGGTAGAAGACCAGCTGAAAGTCATTTTTCACAGTCCGTAGAGCAGGAACAATCACTGAGTTTACAAAAGTAGTTAAAAACTAGTTTTACTCATATTCTGTTGACTCCTCTGTGTTTATGTCTACAATATGATCAGATGAGACAACATCAGGTCCAACAATCACATCCTGTTCAGACAGACAGCAAATGTGATGAAACATTCAGTTTCCAGCTGTTTGTATAGTAAAATGATGCAGCAGTGGGTGTTACACCGGTGCTGCTTTCTGTCTTGTCATTCCTAAAAATCCTCCACAGTTATTGCAACGTTCAGCTTTTGACAAAGTGATTCATCTTCATGTGGAGCTGAAGAGCAAGAAGCAGCAAAAATCCTGTAGCTCGCTCGTCTGAACGTGAGTGACCCCTTCAAATTCTGCTGGTGTATTTTTGGTGGCGTCGGTTCCATTTATACATCATTTGAAAGCACAAAGCTTCGTGAGTCAGTGTTGTAAAGCGTTTTGAGATACCCACACCACAGCAACAGAAACAGCAGCAGCAGTTCCTCACTTTAAATTCAGAGTGCGCACGCAGCAAAACGGGGCTTTTTTTCAGTCGTCTACAAGCTCGTTGAATCATCGTGTTTGACTGTTTTTATCAAACTAAATGCTCCAAGCTTTAGTTTTTTTTTTAAAATAAGAAGGCTGGTGAGTGTTAAGAAGTTAAAAATTCCAGAGGACTCTCTAAAAACAAGAGCCGCTGTCCAACAAGATGTAAAAACCTGCGTGATGTGTTCGTATTAAAGGATGCATCCAGTCATCGTCTGTGTTTGTCTTGCTGTCGTGTTTAAGCAAGTCCACTGAAAAGGCCAAAAACCACAAACTGATCCTGCTGAAACATTGGTACAGCGACACAGGTTCTCTTATTACAATCAGTCTGGCTTCGGTTAGAATCTGTAGTTTATTTGGATCTCAGACGGTTTGTAAAAGAAATCGAGGATGAAGCCGCCCAAAGGTTTATGGACAAATGTTCTGAAGCTCCAAATGTAGCCGTCACTATCTTGGCCTTTTGAAAGCAGGCGGAATGAGCGAGGCGTTAATCTGACTGAAAATCTGAGCACACAATCTGTCCATGACAAGGTAGTCAGGCCCTGCTTCAGCACTGATTTTACTCTAAACTCAACTATAATTTACAAAATGAGCTTCATGTTCTATTCAAAGAGACGTAAAGGTAGCGACCATGACCATAAACTCATAAAGAAAATGTTTCCCCAGATAGCAAATCAAGTGAGCAGTAGGATCACTTTGTCATAGACTTCTATACAACATGACTTCTGTTTTCAACCGGAGGAGTCGCCCCCTGCTGGCTGAGCTGAGCGCTGCAGATAGTGTCAGGAGCTCAGACAGTGTTGAGAGTAGATCTCAGACACTTTGTTTGGGTCTGTTCAACAGATTTGTTGTTAGAAATATCTCAGATTTAACCTTTAAACATGCAGCAGGGAGCTTTTGTCTCCCCTCGCTGGCGGTGAGAGCAATTACACAAACACTGTTGACTTGTTTCGCTGTCAGTCGAACTGTAATATTTCCCCTGGATGCGTGTTTTCCTTTTTATCAGGAGCATTAGAAACTTTTCTTGGACACGTTGTAGGTTTGTACGTAGCCTGCTTTAAGTCGATCAGTACAGCCGCTCCCCTTTTCAGCTAACGTTGCTAACGATGTACCAGCAGAGGAACCACAGACGCCTCGTTAAAGCTCCACTATACTGGAAAATACAAAGACTTACTTGGCGCTGATTTGCTAAATCCCTGTCGTGTGGACTTTGTTTGACAGGGGCTTGAACATAACGTTTATTTAAATGTAAAAGTCCTGCAACTGGAGCTTCAATTTAGTCCAGACAGAGTGAAAACTGATGTAAAGCTGCCTTTACATGGACTTTGCTGGACTTGATTGGGTTTTAATTAGATTTAACATTGTGACTTCCGTCTGAATTTCCCTTTGAGGATATTTAATTTTAGACAGAAATTCTACCTGCATGACACCTTTCATCACATGTCCTGTGTGCTACGTATGCATGTGTTGAGCCCAGCAGCTCTGAACATGACACTGAACCTAAGACGGTTCCTCTGGTCTCGTCACATTCCTCATATCTTGCATCTTTTTTGTTCACATTGCCTAAACCCTGGTCTGAAACGTTTTGCATCTCCAGTAACTTCAGGGACTTCAGTGGAATTTTTTATTTTATTTTATTTTATTTTTTACAAAGTCTGGCTGCACAGCTGGAGTCTGTACCGATGGAACAGCCGCAGACTTTTAAACTTTTTGATTCTTTTTTCTAGTAACTCCAAAAATAAAATTCTTTACGTAGAGATTTTGAATTGATTTACCAAAGTCAAGACAACAAGTGAATTAGAAAATAAGAAAAATAACTTTGTCTTGGATTGTAGGTGACTTTAGTGACAGTAATGATGGTTTTTGTCACTGTTGGATGGCTACGATGCTAACAACGGCTATATTTAACAGATGGTTATTTCCGTCGACTTCCTTTATAACCTTGCAGGTCTGATTTTCTTTCCCTCTCTGGTGACGTCTGACACTCGGCTCGTCAAACGTACCTGTGAGCTTCCACCTACGAAGCAGTGAATGTAGGTCGATGGCTCAGACCACAGCCCAACCACTCTGCCAACAACAAGGCCCGTCAGACTTCACACATCAAACACACTGGCTTCTTTAAGGAGACACCAAAATACAGGAGATGAGTTCACCTCTGGCTGCTGTAAGGAGGTGACAACATAAGTCCAAACCAGAAACCTGATCAGTCCGATTAGGAGGACGACCGCTTGATTGCGACAAGTGGACACAGCGACGCTGCTGAAGCTGAAGCAGTGCCTGTTGTGTTGTCACGTTTCATTTATCAGCAGGTACTCTACAGGCTGAGGTGCATTTAAAGATGCTTCTCTAAAATGACCAAGTTAGAAAATGAGCTCACCTCATCTGTGACCAGTTGCCTGGCAACCAGCCCCAGCTTCCTGTAACGGCAACCACAGTGGGTTATGTTCTCGAAAACGTCTGTACTGATGCCAAACATGTCGTCTCTGCTCTCCTGCTTTATTAGGTACCGACAGCACATTTATCCTTCCGTCTTCTTTCTTCTTTGTTTTTTTGTTTGTTTGTTTGTTTGGATTCTTGTCAACAGGTGTGGGTTTCCGAAGGTAAACTTTTTTCTCGAAGGGCCTGGAAATCACTTTTGTAGATATGATTATCCAATTTATTTTTGTATTGTTTTATAGATTTTTTTTTTGGTGATTGGTTGTTTTAACTTCTTGTAAATGTAAGAAAATTTTATCTTCATTTAAAAACAACAACAAAAAAACAAAAAAATCTTTCTTTCTTTCTTTCTCACCAAAAACAAACACTTTACAGTTAGGATTATCTTCTAAGATCAGGAAGCTTTCAAACCGAGCCGCGGACAGTTTCTGGTACTCACTGGGATGAAAAAACCCAGCTTTCGTAAAACATTTTTGGAATCCCCCTTAAAATTACTTATAGCATTCCAATGTTGAGTAAAATCTTAACCACGTGTCCAATTTCTGTGCATCTTTCCTCACTTGTGTGATTCAGGCAAAGTACCACTGGCAGAGTCAGAATGTCAAACAGAGCGGCGTGGACGACATGGTCCTGCTGTCCAAGATCACCGAGGACGCCATCGTGGACAACCTCAAGAAGAGATACATGGACGACTACATCTTCGTATCCTGCAAGCTGCCGGTTATTACTTCAAACTGTGGCCGAGTAGCTTACGTGATAGCAGCTACTGAAGCTAAAGTGCTTTTGAGATGTGCAGGAGATGAAATTAACTCTGTGACCGCAAGCTTAGCCGTGATGTGTCAATAGCATGAGCGTCATCAGATGCTGTTCTCACGCCTGCCCTCGTTTGGTCCCACACAGTCACTCGACAGTGAAGCAATCAGAGGACGGTTCATCCTCAGTTTAAGTTCAGTGTGGGACGTTCATCCTTCCAGGCCTGATTAGTCTCTGTGAGACAGGCTTCTATAGAAACATGCATCCACACACACACACATACAGACACACAAATAAAACAGGCATATATGGTCATAAATACAAGAAATTCACTCTTCCTCTTCTGCATTCACCGTGTGACTCAACAGCTCGCTTCCGTCTTCTTGAAGCACAGCTGAGCATCATGCCCTTATTTAGAGCCCAATAAAACCAAAAACAACATTCACATTAAACACGAGCAGCTGACATCACCTCAACTAAAACTATGATCACAAGGGAAACTTAATCACTGGCTTCATTACCTACTAAAGCAAATGATAACTAAGTAAATGGTTGGTCTGGTTGGTTTTAATCGTCTGCGTGATTGGCCTGGAGTTCCTTCATAATCAGGAAGTATGTGGACTGTTTGATCTCTATAACGGCCACAGCTGTAACACAGGTCAGTGTGAGGTGTCGGTCCATCACCGTGGTGTTGAGGATCTTCTGACTTCATTCCATTTAAATTTGTCCTGAATACCTGAAAAACTAGCGACAGTCTCTCGAGCCTCAGCTGTGTTTAGTGTTTGTCGCAAAGTGGGAGGTTAACGTGACAAACGCGGTGCTAAATATTACCACGGTAACACTGTCGGTGTGGATGGTGCTCGGTGCTCAGTACAACTTTTCAGAGCTGCTAGATTGACTGTAGACTTTATGTTTTGCTTGTATGTTTGCGCTAAAGATAGGCTGAAATATTTACACTCAGGAAACCATATTTCCCTGGTTAGGGTTACTGACTTTATAAAGTGATACAAAAGCTTGTCACGCTATAAATTGGCCAAAGCTGAATTACTGCCAGAGGTTGGTTTTTGTTTTTGTTTTTTTTTGTGCGGGCTTGACTTTATTGCACAACAAAAGCTGGCATCATGCTCCAGCTCCGTTCTGATATTGATGAGAGTTGTGTTAAAAAGGGAAAGTTGCAGAATCATTGTTTTACTCTGTCAGCTGCCTCGACAGCGAACACAGACGTCAGCGTTCATGTGACGCTTTCATTGTTCAACCATCAAAATAAATCAAATGAAAAGTGGGTTTGAATCTTTTGTCACCCATTTTCTAGGTTTATTTCACAAGTCGATCGTTATCTCTGAGTTAAATTCTTAGTCGTTCGTAGCTGAGTTATTGCTGAAGCATTTGAGTTCTAAAATATGGAGTAAGTCATTAGAATAATTTAATCAAGTTTAGATTTCTGGGTTTTGTGCTGGTAGTTGGACTGTACCAATAGTGCCAGGGGCAGTCTACAGCTTAGACTGTATATAAAAGTAATGACGAGTTTGAAAAGTGAAGCTCGCGTGGTTGTGTCTTAAACATGCATTCTGTCTAACAGCCAGCAGGGGGCGACTCCTCTGGCTACACATAGAAGTCAGATTGTACAGAAGTCTATCAGACACTGACCTTGTTTCTCACTTCATTTGTTACCTCAGCAGACATTTTTCTTATGAGTTTATAATCTCAGTTGCTACCATGAAGTCTCGTTCAATACAGAACAGTGTGCATTTTGTAAATTATGCCCCTGTTTAGAGTGAAATACACGATAAGGCAGGGTACGCTTCAGGGTTAAATACCCTGTGAATGACAGGTTGCTGTTATTTCAGAAAGAATTGGCCTTTTGGTTCTCCAGTGAGATCCACTGTTTACTCTGATACGTCCGGCTTCAAAAGACCAAAATGGTGACGACCAAATTGTAAAATTGCGGTTTCGAAACATTTGTCCACAAACCAATCAGTGGCACTTGGTCTGTCTTTCAGGTACAGTCTGTGGTCTGCAGCCTGCCACAGACCCAGTCCCTCCAATCTATGAGTAATATTTACTTACATATTTACATTCGTCTCCAAAACAGGGTCGCCAATAAATGATTGGATGGTGCTACGCATAATGCGCTACTGGGTCCATGGCTGGTTATGGACTCCCCCAGGTGGTACAGTCCAACCACAAGTACGACAAAACACAGAAATAAATCCCTGAAATACTGATTTATTTTTATCTTTTGTTCAAATATCTAACTGTAAAGCAACAACACTGATGTGAACAACTGAAATTTAAATTCAGAGACAATTATCCATTTGTGAAATAAAAGTAAACAGAAGAAGGATAACAAAAGATTCAAACCTGTTTTACAGCGGATCGTTTAGATTGTGGCACTTCAACACAGCACTGCAAAGCGGTTCACAGACAGCTTTAGTGTATAAATCAGCTGAAGTAATTGCAGTACAGAAACGTCCAACATAGACCGGTTACCTGTCCAGGTGAACCTGCCTTCACCCTGAGTCAGCTGGGATAGGCTCCGCCCCCCGTGACCCTGGTGAGGATTAAGTGGTGTATAGATGATGGATGGATGGATGGAAATGTCCAACATGTAATATTTTAATTTCTGCTGACATTAGAGCTTTATCAAGACTTCTTGTAATGCTGATGTTATTCTTTTATAGTCAAAAAATGGTTGCTGACTAATCCGCTGACCCAAACATCAGGCTTCAGTGAAAACATACGACACATTACTTCCTTAACGTCGCTGCTCAGACGTACATCGGCCCTGTGCTCATATCAGTCAACCCCTTCAAACAGATGCCTTACTTCACTGACAGAGAGATTGAACTCTACCAAGGAGCTGTGAGTACAGTTCTTCAAGAGTTTCTCACCAAGTTATGCAAACTTGTGGTGTGTGTGTGGCCCAGTTGTTGTTCCTGCTGCGTTGTGCTTTATTAACTTGAACTGTTGTTTCCCTCCCTGCAGGCCCAATATGAAAACCCTCCTCACATCTACGCTCTGACCGACAACATGTACAGAAACATGATGATCGAGGGAGAGAACCAGTGTGTCATCATCAGGTGTGTACCACAGTCCTCACATCTGTTCTCTGATGCTGTTACCTGATCTACCACCGGTGTCCTCCGTGTGGTTTCTGGCTGTCCGGTGTGATTTGCTGATGTGTGTTGTGGAGTAATACGGGTGCTGTGTTCTGTTTTTCACGGTGTGTTGTGGTAGCGGTGAGAGCGGCGCTGGGAAGACGGTGGCGGCCAAATACATCATGGGTTACATTTCTAAAGTATCTGGAGGTGGATCAAAAGTTCAGGTAGAAACAGGATGCAGCCACAAAATGACTCAAAACACCTTTTAAACTTCCTGCAGTGTGCTGCGTAGGTATCTGTGCGTCTCACACTGTGTCGTCGTGTGTTGCAGCACGTTAAAGACATCATCCTACAGTCCAATCCTCTGCTGGAGGCCTTCGGTAACGCCAAGACCGTCCGCAACAACAACTCTAGTCGTTTTGTAAGTGTCATCTTTGCATTAACCCGTCCTCTGGGTTCTGTCTGTGTAGCAAAACAAACAGTCGACGCCACGGCTGATCATTTCCATCCTGAAACTGCATTGTACTGATGACCTTTTCAA
This sequence comes from Stegastes partitus, assembly GCF_000690725.1. Lineage (NCBI taxonomy): Eukaryota > Metazoa > Chordata > Actinopteri > Pomacentridae > Stegastes > Stegastes partitus. Next base: position 64,300 of record NW_007578937.1, on the reverse strand, counting down.
AAACTCAGAGTCAAGCTTTCGAGGTTTCATAATTAATAAACTTCAGGAATCAGTCGTGTCAACATGTAGGTCAGGTCTTTCTGTGTCATCGTTCTTCTTCATAGTTTGTTTGAAGTTTGAACACGTACGGCTTAATTAAACCATATTTAAGCTTTCCATGCTGTAGACTAGTTTAACAGTGTTTGAGCAGAGTTGTGGGTGAGCTGGTGTGCTCGAGCCAAAGCAAGTAGGGAGGAGTGAATGGAGAAAGAAGCACGGACTTCATAGATGTAGAGGAAGCAACAGAGTCGGGTGACATCTAAGCAGCCATTTTAAGCAGGAAAGGATCGCTTCAGTTAATAAAAATGTGAACTTGTGTAACTTTGACACAATGAGATGAGCTTGTAGCGGTTAAATCAACGACTGGAGCAGGACTTTAGGAAACATTCTCAGTTATATTACTGCATTTATATTCCATAAAGAGGATTTAACAAAACAAAACCTGGCTGGAGCTTTAAACTGGAGCTCATCACAGAATTTTGGATGCATAACTTTTTAATTTTCTTGATTTTTAGAGATGCTAGCAGCATTACCAGACATGGCAAAGGGTTTCCATACAGGCAATCTGCACACACAGTGATGGTTCAAAGAGGCTGATTCCTGATGGCTCAGCTCTGATCTGAACCTCAAGCACAGTCATGAGGTTGACGTTTGTTGTTTTCAGCTGAATGTGGATTGTTGATGCATGTATCTAGGCAGCCATATTAGAGCTGCAGCAACGACTTAATCAGTTATCAGCTATTTGATTAGTCGCCAACTGTTTTGATCATTGATTAATTGGTTTAATTAACTTTTTTAAGAAGAAAATGCTAATTTATTAACTTCCTGAACTAAGATGGTGAACATTATAAACAGTATTCATGCTATACATCAACATATTGTCGTGCAGATGTTAGCGTTTAGCTCAAAGCAGAGCCTGGCAGAACTTCTAGCTCAGCTGTAGACTCATGAGGACGTGTTGATTGCTGAACCATCCTGAATGTTTTAGGTCTATGAATGGAGACTAACAGTATTTGTCATGTTCCAATGAGATGAAGATACAAAGATCAACAGGAAGTCCATCAGTGTTTATCAACTATTTACTCAGAAATCGGTTAGTAATGAGCTGCAGTGTGAGGATGCACCACAAAGCCTTGTTTCAGTTGTTGTGTGGGTTTGCTGCAGACAAACAGCCCTCACCCCTTCATTTCTCATCAGTGGGGTCCTGATGCTCTAATTTCACACCTTTTAACCACATCAGTGTGCACATGTGCAGCCTCCGCTCAAGGCATCGTGACATGACTATAAAATTTCCTGTCAGAAGGTGCATGCAGCTCCTATAGATGCAGCAAACATGGACGTTGCTGCATTGTTTTAACACCGAGAGCTTTTTGATTCTCTCTTCTTTCACTTCTGCTCAGCGTCCGTCACCGTGCGTCCGCTGTGTTGACCAGGTTGACAGATTTACCTGCTCACAGCACCTGAGTGTTGACTTTGATTTTACATCTGCCAGGGGAAATACTTTGAGATTCAGTTCAGCAGAGGAGGAGAGCCGGACGGTGGTAAAATTTCAAACTTCCTGCTGGAGAAGTCGAGGGTGGTGAGCCAGAATGAGAGCGAGAGGAACTTCCACATTTACTATCAGGTCAGAGGCAGATGAACACAGTCACAGATCAGTGGAGGAGGCCACATGATGCCTAACTTCTCCTGTACCTGCGCTGTTGTCTTCCAGTTGATAGAGGGCGCCAACGCTCAGCAGAAGGAGGCCCTGGGCATCATGACCCCAGACTACTACTACTACCTCAACCAGTCTGGGACGTACAAGGTGGATGGAACCAACGACAGCAAAGACTTCCAAGAAACCATGGTACAGACTGTAGGACCTAACAGTAGATGTGTGCTCTGACTTATCTTGATTTTATGGCGCCCCATGACAGGAAAAGCATGAATAACCTGCCGGGGGGGCCTGGATGTAACCGCTTTTGGCTGCAAACAAATATTCTAAGGAAGCGATCTGACAAGTTTGGCAGGGAATCATCACTCTGATGGAACCGCTGATGGTCACAAGATTACGAGGTTGTGTAGAATAAAGAGGCCACAAAGTGAACACAGTGGCAACCACAAGTGTCCTGTGCTTTGAAAATAAGTGCTGTATTCTAAACACAAACTAATTCAGGAGTCAGCTGATACCATGTTTAAGAGGAAACTCGTCTTTGACCAACTCTGTTAACACAACGAGCCTGAGGAGGCCTTGGTGCATGTGTTTATTTAGACAGGGGAGCTTACAGGGCTGGAAGTCAACTGGCCTCACAAAGAGTTTTTTTTAATTGTAGTACATATTCTGAGCTTCTTAAATCTTGCCTACCGCATTCCCTCATACATTATAATGAAAAACGGCATAAAACTTAGTGTAAAAGGGATGAAAAAAAAATTTTTAGTTAAAAAAAAAGTTTTTTTTTTTTTTTTTTAAATGTCACAAAATCACTTTAGGGGCTGTGAAACTAAATTTAAAAAAAATAAAAAATAAAATTAACAAAACAAAAAAAAAAGAAAACTAATTAAAAATAGTAGTTAATATATTCTCCCCAAGATCCTAGAAAATAGAAAACTTGGTGATTTTATTAAAATTAAATAAAATTCCTCGAAAGAAGAAGTAAAAATATTGGAAAATGTTTTTAAAAATCTAATTTGACAGCAGGAATCAGTGTTTTTTTTCTGGGCTAATTTGAGTTGTTGGTAATCAAGAAGACCAAAAACAAATATGCAAACAATTACACATTTGCAGTAAAAGTTAAAATCCTGGTGTCTTAATTTCGAATTTATCACCAAATCCCACACAAACCTTGATGAACAGCCTGCGTTTCTATATGTTTTACAGGTTTCTTTCAAAGAGAGCTTTTTACCATTTATTCTTCAGCGTTGATGCATTATTATTATTTGACATGTACGATGGAGCTGTGAGTGATGATCGACACACAGAGTGAACAAAAAGAACAGTCATGATGATCAGAAAAATGTTGAAAATCAGATCTGATAATCATCCAGGCTAATAATCGCTCAACCTCTATCTGGCAGTAAAATATTTTCACCTCCATGTTTGCTGTCTGATCTGTCACAAACCGTCTGCTTCTCGCTCTGCTTCGTCTCTGTTTGGCCTCCAGGAAGCCATGCAGGTGATCGGCATCCCGAGCGACATCCAGACTCAGGTGCTGCAGATCATCGCAGGCATCCTCCACCTGGGAAACATCAGCTTCATAGAGGCGGGCAACTACGGGCAGGTGGAGAGCACAGACTGTGAGTCAAACACAATTAGGCGAATCCAACCCCTTTTCCATTGAGCCCCTCAGGAATACGAGCAAATTAGAGCAACACCACGACAAAGCCAGTCCCCTGGCAGACGCCCAGCTAATTGATAGAATCTGCACACATCATTACTATCTTGTTTACCTTCTCCTGTGTTTGCTGCCGAGGGATTCCCTCCCCAGCAGATAATTGGTGTTTACATCCAGGGTGGCGGTTGTGCCGTTCCCCAACCGCTGTCTAGTGTTTTTCAATTTATTTCTTTCATTTACAGTGGAAACACACACTTTCATTCATTCTGCACGCTTCAACGCAAACATGTCAGAATCTTCATTACCAGCCTATTGTTGTCACGATGAATGTAATTATGAACAAAACAACCTTGCTTTTATTTGCCCCAGTGCTCGCCTTCCCGGCCTATCTGCTGGGCATCGACCCCAACCGCCTGCAGGACAAGCTGACCAGCAGGAAGATGGATTCGAAGTGGGGAGGGAAGTCCGAGTCCATCAACGTCACGCTGAACCAGGAGCAGGCCACCTACACCAGAGACGCCCTGGCCAAAGCCCTCTACGCACGCCTCTTTGACTACCTGGTGGAGGTAGTCACGCTGCACAATACGCAGCTGCAATAAAAGCAGACTGCATAAAACGACCCATTCGCTTTTTATCTACCTGAGATACAGTATGTACACAATGCATCTGTGTTTTATAGCTCACCTCTGTCTTCTCCAGGCCATAAATAAAGCCATCCAGAAACCATATGAGGAATTCAGCATCGGTGTTCTTGACATTTACGGCTTTGAGATATTCCAGGTTGGTCCTCTTATCGCTCACGGATGCATAACGTTTATAGGCAGCCACTAAAATGGCAAGTGGTCGTTTTACACGCGGCGCGGCACAGCAGGGTTTGTTTTATAGTGGCAATAATCTCACATTGACTCCATTGTGCTTTCTCCTGCAGAAAAATGGCTTTGAGCAGTTTTGTATCAACTTTGTCAACGAGAAGCTGCAGCAGATCTTTATTGAACTCACGCTGAAGGCTGAGCAGGTAGCTTGTGTGTTTCTGTATGTCGGTTGAAATGTTGAAATGGGACTCTGTTTGCTACAGTGAAAGAATGAGCTTCTCTTCAGTCTGAATATGTTTTAAATATATTTGTCCTGAAGCCATTTTGCATTAGTTTCATTTGAAATATTTGCTCCTAATTTCCTCTCAGGAAGAGTACGTTCAGGAGGGCATCAAGTGGACGCCCATCGAGTACTTCAACAACAAGATCGTGTGCGACCTCATTGAAAATAAATTGGTGAGCTTTAACTGCATCATCTTATAAATGCATACAAGGTTCACACAGATCGAGTTAGGGTGTGTTTTGTGTGTATTTCCAAAAAAAACTGTAAAAATCACCTAATGTGTCCAAATCGTAGCGGTAGTATGAGGTGATGCTGCTGCTTTGACCCCATTTGTCATGCATTTGGAACCAAAACTACGTCAACTTATCAGAAAATGTATTTAACATAATATAAAAGTCTATAATGAATACCAACAAATATTTTGCACATATTCTTTCTTGGTGTCCAATGGACCCCAAAAGACCTGGGTGGCTGGGTGTAGAGAGGGTTGTCCTCCAGTCGTAAGGTTGGCGGTTCGATTCCCCCGCCCCTCCACAGGCGAAGTGTCCTTGGGCAAGACCCTGAACCCAAAGTTGCTCTCAATGGCAGGCAGCACCTTGCATGGCAGCTCTGTCACCATTGGTGTATGAATGTGCGTGAATGGGTGAATGAGAAACACATTGTAAAGCGCTTTGGATAGAAGCACTATATAAGTGCCATTTACCATTTACCTTCTCCGTATGGCAACATGAAAGTCCTGAACAGGGTTAGAGTGATCTTGCTAGACAAAGAGACTTCAAATTTGTCTTGCTTGACTCAGAAAATGTCGGTGTCTTGTTCTTTTATCAGCTCCATACCATCAAATAATGATTTCTTATGGTGTATATTTACATTAGGAGAGTTTGTTTGTTCCAAGATACGTAGGAAACACCAGTAAATACCAGTAACATGCTTACAAAGCCCTCGCCTTCTTGCAGAACCCTCCCGGTATAATGAGCGTGCTGGATGATGTGTGCGCCACCATGCATGCCAAAGGAGAAGGCGCAGACGGCACGCTGCTGCAGAAGCTGCAGGCTGCCGTGGGGACGCACGAACACTTCAACAGCTGGAACTCCGGCTTCGTCATACATCACTATGCAGGGAAGGTAGGAACCTGAAATCAATCAAAACGAAACCACCAGAAACACCGACCTTCAACTACGTCAGATATGTGTTGTATGTATTTATACCTGCATGTCTTGATGATGTGTTGAGGTTTTAGTTTTAGGAACACTGCAACAATTGCTTTTTAAAAAAATGTTTGATGTTATGAAGCAAAACATCACATTAAATTACTTATTTGTGGAAAACTATGATGCTGACCTGCTTGTGGTTGCCATTAACAACATTTGAACTCAGAAGTGTGCAGCAAAGCCTGACGGTGTTCCTGACTTACTGACGACGTCCGTCTGGTTGATAACGTCTCCACAGCACTTATATTGTCTGGTGTTGTCTCAGGTGTCATACGATATCAACGGCTTCTGTGAGAGAAACCGGGACGTGCTCTTCCCCGACCTCATCGAGCTCATGCAAAGCAGTGAATTGTGAGTCTCCTTCGTCAGTCTGATGGTTTCCTTCCTGGTATGTTTTGTAAAGCAGCCCAGTTGAATCATTATGTGAATATATCTCCGTAGTGACTTCATCCGCAGCTTGTTCCCTGAAAACCTCAACACAGACAAGAAAGGCAGGCCGACCACAGCCAGCTCCAAGATCAAGGTCAGAGCCTGTTTCCTAACCTCGACTCTACCGCTTAACGCAGAAGAAAGAAAGATGTTTTGAGGTTGTGACAGCACATTAATCACATTGGTGTTTCCAACAGAGACAAGCTAATGATCTGGTGAACACGCTGATGAAGTGCACTCCTCACTATATCCGCTGCATCAAACCCAATGAGACAAAACGGCCCAAAGACTGGGAGGAGAGCAGGTCGGCACGCTCACCTTCACACGTATGCAAACGATAGAACTTCTTTGAGGAAACCCTTCTTGATTTATGCCATCTGTTTTTAGAGTTCGGCATCAGGTTGAATACCTGGGACTGCGGGAAAACATACGAGTACGCAGGGCTGGGTTTGCATATCGCCGCGTCTTCAACAAGTTTATGATGAGGTGAGTGTAATCATGCATAGCTGAATACGCATCTCCAGCATTTCTGTGTGTTTGCTTCAAAAGAACAACACAGCTCAAAAACACACCCTTACAGTGATGTTTGTGTGTGTGCTGGATGATCCAGATACGCCATCCTAACAGCTGAGACATGGCCGTGCTGGAGGGGTCCAGAGCAGCAGGGGGTCCTTCACCTCCTCCGATCCGTCAACATGGACAACGATCAGTACCAGATGGGACGCACCAAAGTGTTTGTCAAGAACCCAGAATCGGTACAGAACTCTGTCTGTATTCTCTCCATGTAGTCCACTCTAGGCTTTATTTTATGTCTGTGTTTACCAGTGGTGACATGTAACTAATCTAACAGTTGAAGAGCTTAGAAAGTATGATAAAATATGAGATAAGAAGGCCGGGATATACAGACAGGTGACAAAGTGAAGGAAAAATCTTTGACACCTTCAGTGAAGGGAACTTCTGGTTCAGGGAAGTATTTTGCCGCCATTGTTGGGGTATTCCCATATTCCCTTAAATTAAAAAGTCACTGCAAATATACACCACTTCGTCCTCTTGGGGGGCTGGAGTCTATCCCAGCTGACTCAGGGTGAAGGCAGGTTCACCTGGACAGGTAACCAGTCTATCACAGGGCTACACTTAGAGACAGACAACCAAGCACACTCACATTCACACCTACGGACATTTTAGAATCACCAGTTACCCTCAGCATGTCTGTGAAGATTCTCAGTCATCCAGGTCACGGTTGTTCTCGTAGTTTAATCGTAGCAACTGGACTTGCTTGAGTTCCTTGAGGACGTTTCACCTCTCATCCAAGAGGCTTCATCAGTTCTGACTGACTAGTTATGTTATGCATAATGAGGGGGAGGAGCAACAAACGTCCAGTTGAAACTCAGGTGTTAATGGCTCCTTCAGGATATCAGTATCTGGAACTCCCATCTAGTCAGTCAGAGCTGATGAAGCCTCTTGGATGAGAGGTGGAACGTCTTCAAGGAACTCCAGCAAGTCCAGTTGCTACAATAAATCTACCAGAATAATTAACCTCAGCATGTTTCTGGACTGTGGGAGGAAGCCGGAGAACCCAGAGAGAACTGCACGGGGAGAACATGGAGACTCCACACAGAAAGACCCCGGGCGTTCTAACCGGGACGAGAACCGGGGATCTTCTAGCTGCTAACCACTGAGCCACCTTGCAGCCCACCTTTATCCTATGATGAACTATTTCTGTCCTGATGGCTGCAGTCTCTTCCAGGATGACAATGACCCCATCAATAGGGTCCACTAGTGGGTCACTGAAAGGAATGATAGAAATGATGTGAATCTATGGACTTCACAATCATCAGATCTCGACCCAACTAAACACCTGTAGGAGGTTTTGGACTCCATAACCATCATTTAAACACCAAATGAGGGACTGTATTTTGTCAAACTAATGCTGCATCCCACCAGTAGGGTTCTAGGGAATGCCAGAACCAATGCCAAGATGCACTGGAGGCCCAACATCCTACTAAACCACTTTATGTTGGTTTTCCCTTTAGTTTGTTACCTGTCTGTACGCTCTAAGCTGTTTTGTCCAACAACATCTGAAATGTCGAGAGTCTTCAGCTGTTCTGAAAAGCCACGCTCAAAGGCGAGGTGACAAAAGAAAAAATGGGTAGAGATGATATCATTTCAGTGTGGAGGATCGAGCACACAGCGGTTCACATGAAAAGGGACAGAAATAGATGTAAAGATTAAAAAGAGCAAACTGTTTCCTCATTCTTCAGCCAGACTGTCATCGATGAGTCCAGAAGGCTGCGCTGTGAATAATGTGGGTTAAAAAACATGCAGCTTGTGGCACACTTGGCTAATCCAGCATTAATGTTTGATGAGGGTGTTTCCTAAATTATCTGACAATCTGACAAGCGGTTCTGATGGAGCGTGTTATCCCCCTAAGTAATGCTGGTAAAATTAGCTCCAACGTGACAGCACCAAGTACATCAGCAATAACAAGCTATCAATTAAAATACTGTAAAACTCAGGGATCCAGTCTTATTTTTGATGCTTGTCATTTTAAAAAATGTGTCGATATATTAAGAAACTCTCTGCTTAGCACTTTAAAAGATGTGTAAGTGCTCCATGCTGTGTTTCCCCTCAGCTGTTTCTGCTGGAGGAGATGAGAGAGAGGAAGTTCGACACGTTTGCCAGGATCATTCAGAAGTCCTGGAGAAGATACATCGCCCGAAGGAAGTACGAGCAGATGAGGGAAGAGGGTGAGTTACACAAACAAGAGATTCCTCCACACGGCTCCCGCCAAAACGCACATTTTTGATTCTAAACGTTTGTCCCTCCAGCCTCGGACATCCTGTACAACTCCAAGGAGCGGAGGAAGAACAGCATCAACAGGAACTTTGTGGGAGATTATCTGGGCCTGGAGCAGAGGCCTGAGCTGCGACAGTTCCTCGCCAAGAGGGAGCGCGTCGACTTCGCCGATTCAGTCAACAAGTTTGACCGCAGGTTCAAGGTGAGGAGCTTCATGAAGTGTTGTGTGTTTTTTCCTTTAAAGAATAAAGGAAAGGGTTATGTTTAGTTTATGGATCAATAAGACAGTGATGTCATAGTTGTGAGATGACACATTCATGCCCCTTTTAAACAGTGATGACTAAGACTTCACACCACACTGCTTCTCCTTTCTGCTGTCTTTCTTTCCCCCCCACAACCCAGTCTATCAAGAGAGATCTGATCTTGACCCCCAAAGGCATCTATCTGATCGGTCGAGAGAAGGTGAAGAAGGGACCTGAGAAAGGGCAGATAAAGGAGGTGCTGAAACGAAAGCTGGAGTTCGCGAGCATCAGCGGCGTCTCTCTGAGGTCGGTTTCTCGTGTCATGTGTGGTTGATGTTGTGGTGAAAAATGCAAGAAGTCGCACGCTACTGAGTCTGTCATTAACCGCTGTGTGCGAAGCATCTGGTGCAGGAGGGGGGGAGTAAATATAGAAAATGGACAGATTCTACAGAACTGAGAATTCACAGAATCTGACCTTCTTTGTGTCGCTTTACCGGCTAAAATCTGACATTTTTAGGGCCAGTTCCAAAACCACGAAATGATTGAGGTGAAAAATGCTTCATTTAGACGTTTTTATTTCACTCTTTTTCACAACTATCTAGAAAAGTAATTGAACCAAACCCTGAGACTAGAGTGCTTTCTTAAATGAGTTCTTGTGGTAGATATAAACGAGTACGACACACTGAAAGCATGATGCATGATTAATGATCACCGCTGCTGTTACCACGATAAGCACCTACAACCGTCATAACCTGAGCAAAAGCTATTGCTGCCATTATTACTTGCTTATTATTACCTCCCAAACTGTTAAAAATTAAGCCGCTCATTCTCAGCCTGTTTGTTTTTGATCTCTTATCATCGTCGTCTGCTCAGGCCCTTTGTCGCACTTCAGATACGTATGGGTTGTTCACAGTTCAGCCAAAGAGACTCTGAATATCTCACATAGTTTCTTTTTTTAACAACAGTTAGACGTTAAAGGGGGCAAATATTGTGTTTCCTGTTTCTTACCCCATCAGTCACCTCACAGCCTCTGCAGGTTTACATTGTGACCTTTTGCAGGCTGAAGTCACTGGACTAGACTGTGTAACCCTACTGGGTGGTTAAAACGTGGAGCAAATACAGCAGTAAAAGCTGACACATCGATAATTCAATGTCAGATTATCATTCATTATAAAACATTCAAATGTAAAAAATTTCAGCAAAATAAATGCTTTCAGATGTATGTTCTCACGTGTTTGATGCAAAGTGGCCTCATGTTGCTTCCTTGTGTCGTTTTGTGTGTCATTATTATAATTTTGTGTCTGCTTTATGTTGTTTCCTGTCTCTTTTCGACAATTTTGTGTTGTCTTATGTTTTATTTTGTGTCTCGTCTTTGTTATTTCATATTTCTTTGGGTCTGTTTTGTTTCCTTTCTGTCGTTTTGGGTCTTGTTTGTGTCATTTTTCCTAATTTTGTGTCTATTGTTTGTCATTTTTTCTCATTCTATGTGTCATTTGTGCCTTTTATTCTTATTTTGTGTCTGCTTTATGTTGTTTCCTGTCTCTTTTTGACAATTTTGTCTCCAATCTGTTGTCTTATGTCTTATTCTGTGTCTTGTCGTGTGTTGTTTCTATCATTTTGCGTCTCGTCTTTGTTATTTCATGTTTCTTTGGGTCTGTTTTGTTTCCTTTCAGTTGTTTTGGGTCTCGTTTTTGTCATTTTTCCTAAATTTTTGTGTCATTTGTGTCATTTTTTCTCATTTTGTGGCCTTTTTGTCTAATTTATTGTCTTGTGTTAACATTTTTTGTTCACGTCAGACTGTCAGTATTTACAGTGGCCTGCCTGTCATTCTTGTTTGAGGCTCCAAAAAATGGCAGATTTTATAGTTTTTAACTGTATTTTGGAATAACAGAACACTACTGTTAGGATTTGGCTGTGTTTTAAAGTCCTTTATCACAGTGTGCATAGTAATAGAGTATTTTCACACTTTCACACTAAATATGTCTTCCACTGTCTTTAAGGACCTTAAGTCGAACTTTTTTCAGAACTGTTTTGTCAACTTGAACTTCTTTCAGTGTTTCAGCTACAAGTCCCACTTCCCTTTTCTTTTTTTAATCTCGGGTCAGAAGCTCTTAACAGTTGTTTTTTTTTGTTCTTCAGTACGAGACAGGACGATTTCTTCATCCTGCACGAGGCGCAGTATGACAGTCTGCTGGAGTCCAACTTTAAGACAGAGTTCCTCAGTTTGCTCTCTAAACGCTACGAGGAAGTGACCAAGAGAAAACTGACAATCTCCTTCACTGACAGGTAACAGAGCATACAAGCTTATTGGTGTAAGGAAGCATACACACACACACACTGACCACTAACACGCTGTCTGTGCGCTCAGACTGGAGTTCAGAGTGAAGAAGGAGGGCTGGGGTGGAGGAGGCTCCAGGGTGGTGGTGTTCCAGAGAGGCCAAGGGGACCTGGCTCAGCTCAAACCTGGAGGGAAGACCCTCTCCATCACAGTAGGGGACGGTCTCCCCAAGTCCTCAAGTAGGTTCAAAGAAATAATGACCACCTTGAAATAAGGAATAGCAAGGCAAAGAAAATGTTAAACACAAAAGTACAAAGATAAGGAGACAAGAATCCATAAATAGCAAAGAAGAAGTGAAGAAGGATGGAGTCCTGATGTTGTAAATGTACGTTTATTTCAGAGCCAACGAGGAAGTCTGCTCCACAGTCTCGTGGCGGAGGAAGAAATCATGTCGCCAGCAGAGGTAGGCCACTACTTGTTCAGTTCTATCTACAGTCGTGAACAAAAGTTTACACACACATGTAAAGACCATGTAAAGCATGGCAGTCTGGAGTTTCCAGTGACTCCTGCTGCTCTTGATTTTCTACGATGGAATGATTGAAACACACACATCTTTGTCACCAAAAACAATCCTGCATTCATGGATTTATTATAAGTCTTCTGGAAATAGGACAAAATCTGCTGGGTCAGAAATATGCATACACTTTAATGATCAGTGTTGCTGATGTAGAAAGCTGTAGTCAGCAAACTGTCTTCGTAGCAGCATGGCCTCTTAACTTCTCGCTGATTGACTACAGCTCCTGCCTCCTCTGAGCCGGTTTAAATATGACCCGCATGATGCACGTATTACACTCAGTCACAAACACTACAAGGGGAAAGCCTGAGAAGCTCAGCAAAGATCTGAAAAAGCAAATCATCGACTCGAACAAGTTAAGAAAGTCACTTGGGGCTATTTCAAAGCTGCTTCAGATCTTAAAGTGTCCTCTGCACACAGCTGTTTGTAAATGTAAAGTGTATAGTTCAGTTGTGTCGCTGCCACGATCAGGAAAAAACACCAACTACCACCTCCTGCTGAGAGACAGCTGGTCAGGATGGTCAAGAGTCCACCAAGAATCACCTAAAAGCAGGTCTGCAATGAATAAGAAGCTGCTGGAGCCCAGCTGTCAGTGTCCACGGTCACGTCCATGAGCTGAGAGGATGTTCCTCCAGAAGCAGCACCTTCAAGCTGAAGTTTGCTGCTGATCACATGGACAAACTTCTGAAGACCAGAAATATGTTTGGAGGAGAGAAGTTGAGGCCTTTAACCCCCAAAACACGATACCTACCGTCAGCATGGGGGTGGCAGTATCATGCTGTGGGGACGTTTGATGCCCCAAACACACATCAAAAGTGGTAAAGGAATGGCTAAATCAGACTACAATTAAGGTTTTTGTAAGCCTTTGTCCACAACTGGATCAATCATTCCCACTAATGCAAACTATGAAATACATTTACTAGCTCTATATTAAAGGACTTATTTGTAAATCGTTGCAGTAGCTGCACTTTATTCTATTTTAAATTTTACTCTTCTATATTTCAAATGTTCTTCTTTTTACACATCTGCATTTATTCGATACCTTTCGCTGGTTTCTTCAAAGATCAAGGTTGTAAACACAAAGCATGTGATCTTCTTACACACAGTGACGTCTTGTTGCAGCTTCAACTATCCTGCAGTGTGTTAAACTGTAAAAAAAAAAAAAAAACAGCTACAATAAAAAGATGTTGTATACACAGTAATGTAATATAACACTGACGGAGGTCATGTGAGTCACAACCAGTACTGAACCTCATGGACATTTACAGCTCGTACCTCCGTCACCGTATCGTTTGTCCTTATTTTGCTCTGCGTTCTCTCCTCAGCGCACCAGAACGGAGCAGCCAAGTTTTCCAGAGGCCCTCACAACCAGCAGTCAGAGATCACATATTCCGCCCCACACAAGCAGGGCCGGCCGCCCAGCGCCGCCCTGCCCAAACTGGGTTCCCAGAGAGCCCCCCGGCCCCCAGCAAACAACCAGTACAACCAGTCGAACTTGGACTTCCTGAATGTGCCTGACCAGGGCATGTCAGGGTAAGAGACGCCACCTTTTCAGTTATATATAATAAAAAAATAAAACAGCAAGAAGGCGCGTGTGGGCGGATCAGATTAGTCAGTAAAATGGCTGCATACAGGTTTATTGAGCTCAGGGCTTGTCAAGGTGAGGCTCAGAGCTCCCAGAGTCCAAACAAATGGCTGAATGACACAGTGGGACAGAAAAACCTGTTTATAAGTGAACTGAAGGCCTGAACGCCACCTGGCCAAGTGCTGCTCCACTAGCTTCAGGGATATATATGTAAAACAAACAAGTTTGTAACGCACATCACACTCAGAGGTGGGTCAGAAACATTACAGAGAGGGATGAGACTGAACAAATGGGGGCTTAAAAACCAGGGCACACATTTAAACACTCTCCCCTTAACTTGTTTTTACACACGACTGTGCGTACATGTAGCGTAGAGTTGTGTGAATAAAGAGGAAAGAGAGCGTGAGAGAAAAGCCTGCTAGCGTCCTCACCTCTGCACACATTACCAGTCTGTGCACGACGGGGACATTAATATTGAATTGTCAGTTTCTGAAAGCTACAGGTGGAAAAACCCCAGTTTTGATGTCAGAGATGTGTGGGAGGAGGCTGTTTGTAATTCTGACAAGCAGTTTGTTTAAAGGATACTGAATACAATCGGAACTTAATGCAGTCTGTCATTGAAGGTTGATGTGCGTACGAGAAACTGGATTTTTTTTAGAACATCACTGCGTCTATTATAACCAGCCAAACTCTCTCTAATGCATCTTTCTACCAACTTTACCTTTAATCTCTGCTGCCATGTGACAAGCAGGTCCATGGTGAAGTTTAATCCAAGTTTGGGGTTTTGGTAATTTGCCTTAATACAAATGTCTTACAGTATTAAAAGAGATCTGCTATAAACCCACAAACCTGCTGTCTGTGGATTAACTCTGTTTTCTGGCCATTTAGGCTCCAAGAAGCTTCAAGAGTTCAGCATCTCCTTCATCCTTCTATCATTTGTGTCTCTTTGGTCACAGGAAGCAGAGGAGAAGGAGCATCAACCAGCGACCTCCTCCTGCTCCTAAACCTCAGGCTCGCCCTCAGGGGCCCCGCTGCCGGGCCTTGTACCAGTACGTGGGCCAGGACACGGACGAGATCAGCTTCGACGTCAATGACGTGTTCGACCTCGTCAAAGAAGGTGTGTGGATAAAAGAAAGAAAAAATAGAGACTGAATCAAAAACATCTGATAACGGTGGTGGGTTAGAAATGATTCACTGTCTGTGCGTCTCTCTGCAGATTCATCGGGCTGGTGGACGGGCAGGATCCAAGGAAGGGAAGGTCTCTTCCCGGGTAACTATGTGGAAAAGATTTGATGAGGACTTGACCAGCCTGTTTTGTGTTATTTGAGAAATATGTGTAATACGTGTAAAGCAGCACATGCTGTTTGCAAAAGGACCTGCCTGGGAGTCGTTGCATCGTAGATCTTCGGCCATAATGGAAACGTTGCTGTTTAAAGGTGGACATTTGCTGACATTTGATACACAACTAACTTGTCTGGCAGCGTGAAGCATGAACAGAGCACGGGACACCTGCCTGTCATGGTTGTTAGAACAAAACTGCAAAGAGCTGCTCAGGTTTCGTCTCTGTTGTTGTGTCAGACGCTGCAAGAAGATCTTTGACTTTCCCACAACACCTTTCTGTGAGTCGCTTCTTCGCTGAATGTGACTTAAAGCTAAAGTTACAGAAAAGTGACCTGAAAATACTGCACGGCTTCCTGGTGTCTACGGTGTTTCTATTTGCCTGAAGCTTTTCTCCAGATCAGCATCCAGCGCCACACGGTACTGCTCAGTACTGCTCAGTATTCTTCATTAAATCAGTACGACCAGGTAGTGACATTTGAAAAACATTTAAAAACATATTTCTGCAGCAAAAAAAAACTTGCTTCTGATAAAATCAAAGTCTTTGAGCAGAGCAATATTTTGATTTCAGTTTTTTTTTTTTTTTCTATTTGTTGATTTTTACTGAAATGCTTCTGGGTATTTTCACCTCCATAACAACAAAAATAAATATATTTTCATACTTTTACCTCAAGGACTGTGCACTGGTCTCTATCAGTACGTTATAAGACATTTTTGAAGTTAATGAAACATTTTTTAAAAACATACTGAAAGAAAGGGGTGAATACATGATTTTATGTTTGTATTTCTGCCAAATTTGCATTTGATTTTTGTAAAATAATGATTGATAATGATGATGATTTACTCACCGTCAATCAATGTGTGATTTTGTATATGACCTAGAAGAAAAATAAAGTTGTTTTTTCCAGTTCTTGTATTTTTTTAAGACTATCAAAGTCAAATATTTTTTAAAAATTACATTTTAGTTGTCATAAATAAGGCACAGTGAAAGATAGGACAGAGTGCAAGATATTTTAAATGCAAAAACACAAAGCAAGCCACAGAAATAATAGTTTTTAAAAAATGGTGCATATAACCAGAAGTTGACATCCACTGCATCCACAGGACTACAAATGGAAATGCATATTGACATAACAGATTTCTTCAGGATCGTAGAAATGAAGATATTTCTTCTAAAAGTGAAAAAAGTCAATCAAGGTCAACTTACACTTTATTTCTCCCAAGTTTCCAGCACCTGAGACACATGCAGCTGATAAACGTCTCATAAACCCGACAGCACCGAAAACCAGCAGCATAAAAACCAGAGAACACATCCAACCACAGCAAACATAAAACGTGCAGCATCACATCAGCCTCCCACACGTTCATCTGTTGCACATAAACACATCGGCAGCAGCAGCAGCACCCTGCATTACATGATGTCCTGATGCAGCCGAGATGATGTGAACGTTTCTCGTACTTTCTTCCTGAAGGGCTGAACTCTGGAGCTCACAGGGCAGGATGGAGGTTTTCTGTTTCTGCTCAGTCTGTTCATAAACCAGCTGTTGTGACAAGCGTATTTGTAATACAGACGATATTCATGGCAGCTGGCCAATTTCAGCTGAACCAGTTTCCAGATTGAGTAGTGACTATAATAGTCATGTCTTAGTGTCAGTCTCTGCAGAAAACACAACACTCAACACTCTGTGCTGTCATGTAACATCCAGCTGAGCGTGGCATCACTCTGTAGTGTCAGAACATCTGAAGCTCTTTATTTGTGTTAATGTTCTTTATGTTCTTTGCAGTCAGGGAACAGCGTCGTATCTGCAGCACACTCTCAGCAGCCAGGACTTCATCTAAAGCTCTGCAGCCTGCTGTAATTGGATTGACCAAAGCCTCTCGCTTGGTGCGACACTCCAGGTTTTCTGTGCTCCTTTCGGCCCCTGAGAGATTATTTAAGAGCACGATGCTGGCTCAGCGATCAGTGATCATCACGGCAGTGTGTATGGTGGAAGTACTTTTACACAAGTATTACACTAAAGTTCAATTCTAAAGTGTTCTTTTCATTCGTCTTCATTATATTATATTTCCACTCCACTACAGTTTAAAGGGAAATTTTGAACTTTTATTAAAGACAAGATCATCTTCACAGATCCCTCAAAGGGAGAAATTTACATTTTACAGCAGCTCAATAGGGGCTAGAAATAAAGATCTAATAAAGAATAACTTATATGAGTATGTACACATGTGACATGAACATTTAACATTTTAGCTAAAGATTTCAATTCATAGTAAAAAATAAAATAAATAAAATCCCTTACTGGCTAAGATGAGATTTAATCATCATTGGGGCAGTCAAATTTATTTGTAATCAAAATAAGATTTTAAAAAATGCAACACTAAAACCACGTACTAGTGCATCAGTGATATGAATACAGTCATTTAATATAATACTTGTGTTTTATTATCGGAAAGATGTCGTTCATTTTTCATTCGTGTATACTACTTGAAGCAGAATTAGTAAAATACAGTACTTGTACCACCAAAGTTAATTGTGTAAATGTGATTACTTTGCCACTGATTTGTACCAGTTTGCATAATAAACACTCACTCACTGTATTTTCTTGCTAATCTGTACAGAATGTGTTCTGTGACAGCTTAAGGCAGTTTTGTTTATGCAAAACTACACTGCTGCATTTACTGACAGTATAAAACAAAGGAAGACAAAAGGAAAGGAAATACCACTTGTGCCTCCACCAGTGCGTTAGTAACACACATACTCAGGCCTGGCAGTGGAATGAACCACACACACCTCCTCCTGCACATACCTGCTCATCTGCACGGGCAGATGGACCGGTTGAGCCTCCTGTCTGCGGAAGACCTGAGATTACACAGCAACTGCCTGCAACACCTGGTCAAGGTATCGGTTTCATCTATGAGTGGCTCGTTCACGTTACAGCTTCCATGTGAAGGATCTGGACTCCAGACGGTGGAGTTCACAGACTTTGTTCAGTGAGGTAAAAACAACAACAACAACAACAACAACAACAACAGCGCACGGCTCCGTCCCATCACCGTGATGACGTATCGACTCAACCATGTGAAACCGTTCGCCGGTGACGTCACGCTCTCGTGCAACCGGACCGTCCCGATCCTCCGCCCCGTTAAATCCACCTGCTGCACCTGCAGCGAGGCAGCGAGCGCGCGGCGGGAGGCTGGATGCGAGCAGCATGGGAGGTAAGAGCTGCTCACACTTTGTCGCTCTCTGTTGGGTTTCATTCTACTTTTCATGAGTCTGTTGGAACAACACTGATGCTGAAGCTGTGACAAGAAGTCACCAGAATATTCCCTTTGTTCCTCCGATCAGTAGCGGCTCTGCTGTCAGTGACTGTTCATCAGCTTCATGTAACCTGGACTAACTCAGTTTACTGTCACATAACCGCACCTGTTTGTCATATCTGCTGTATTTATTCTGCTACCTGCTGTATAAACGCCCAGAGAGCAGCAGAGGGTTTAAATGGTAAAAGGTGTTTCAGGTCAGCCTGTGAAGGATTGTCAGTTTCTCCTCTACATTCATTTAAAAACTTCAGTTCCCAGTTATTTTATAGATTCATGGGTGTGTTTCTGTGTGGATGAGGACAAGAGATCAGTGATCAGCAGGTGGAAGTTCACCAGGTAGATATCAGTATTTGAACTGACTCCACCTTTACCTGCCAAACAGCTTGTCCCAGCTGTGCATCAATAGTTGCTAACCAGTGATAGAATATACTAAATGTGTTGTATTTTACTGTTTAGAAATTAGTGAAGTACTTTAATGCAGGACTTTTTTTAAAAAATTATTTTATATTTTTAATTTTTAAGTAAACATATATTTATATATCTTTATATATTTTTATTGTCTTTATATTTTTTATTCTTTATTCTATTCTTAATAAAAAAAAAACGCATATCAAACAAGAGCTCGGGTCTTAAGAGGTTAAGGTAAAAGAATTACATTTTTTATTAGTTGCACCCATAGATTAGGACAGATCTGCTTCTTTCTGAAGTTTACAATGTTTTTGACTTTGGCAGAATGTGTGACTTAGTTTTCATCACTGAAATAAGCTTGCAGTGACTACATCATACCCGTTATTCAACTTTTGCTCCTCCCTATTTAGGCTGCATACATGAAGACAGCACCGCCGCTATTTGACCTCAATACAGTTTAAATAGACATAAACATAGAATTCAAGTAACACTTCCATGACATTTATAAAACTTAGCATCGAGGCCCGACTAAAACGCTGTTCCACCTGAAAACAACATCCCCAGATTGAGCTCCACAGCTATAAGGCCAATACTGGAACATAACCCATCACCCTGTTTCAATCAGTAGGTCGGAGAAAAGGTCTGAAAAAGTCACGTGAAAGCTTCAGGTTAATCTAAAGAGTTAATTAGAGAGTAAATAACAGCCCAGGTTTTGTTCCTTTGGTTTGTTGTGTATGAAACCCTGGACAGCCATGGCTTTGACTGCTTGTGTGTCTTTCAGCGTACAAAAAGCCCCATAAGGGCATGTTAACACGCCAAAAGACTGCTTGATTTTCACCAAAGGGGGTCTTCACCAATGCAGCAAATGCTACGTTCGCTTTAATTATAGTTCTTCAGTGATCGTACCGCCATCGGTCGTCTTATTGAAAAGTCAGATGCAGTCTAATCCGTTCTACAGGAGCTTCCATGTTTGAGTAAGTCATAAAAGTAGTTTTTCTCTAATCTGATCCTTTGTAAAATAAGCAGTGTCACAGTTAAAAGTGAAAGTCATGCGTTCAGGATTGTACTTAAAACAAGCATCAACATATAGTTTTAAATACTGAAAGTATCTGTACATGTTATGCAGAATTTCTGAATATTTTATTTGTATTACTCTTGGATTAGAATGATCTGGTGCATTAATATTAATTTGATGGTAAAGGTGGCTTTAATTTTAAATACTAAATCTCAGTATCTGCATCTTTTTTTACTCTGTCATGATGAGATATAAGAATGACAGTTATGAAATTACACATCCTTATGATCACACAGTCACACTATGTAGTATTTCTGGTTTTACGCTTGAGGATTAGTTGACATTAGCGAGATCACTGAGCCTGTAAAACAAGCTGAATAACGCCAGGATTATGTGGAGACGTCCTCCTGATGCATTGTGGGAAGTGTAGGATGCAGTAAAAAGTCTGGATATGTCCAACTCTCAGAAAGTGTTGTAGTTCTCACACATCTCACAGCACATTTAAATAACTATTTAAATAAAGTTGTGAAAGGCTGCCAGCCCACATTTAAATGCAGGTACTACACTGGAAATACAACTGAGGGGGGAAATGGGAACTGATTTCCATAAACCACCTATACAAATATTGTTCTATGAGAGAAACTGGCAGAAGCACCTTTATTTGAATCTGTAGAACTGCAGGTGTGTTGCTTATTATTGACCGATCGGAAGTCTGTGATCGCTGTTTCCCTTCTCGCTGTCTCTCAGGCGTTTATTCTCTTGAGAAGATGGCGGGAAGTTTCTCCTACGAGAGCTCAGAGATCGACTGGTGCGAAGACAACTACAGGCATTCTGAGCATGTGGTGGAGTTCTTCAACACTGTAAGTCCTGGTCAATACATCACTCAGAAAACATTCAGCAAAATCACCCAGCACCTGCAACTTAGCTGCAATTTACCACCATGTTTCCCCCCTTTTGTTTGGCTGATTGATTAAATGATTGACGTTTCCCCTGCAGACGAGCAGCTTTGTCTTCTTCATCGTATCTCCCATCATGCTCTACCTTCTGCACCCGTATGCCAAAGAAAGAAACCTGGCCATCCACCTGGTCTGGGTCATGATGATTTTTGTAGGTAGGTCGATTTGTTCCTTGTTAATGTTTAACTGTCAGATCATAATCTCCACACTCCCTGCCTCACAGACTTTGAGGTGTGTTCTCATGAAGTCATAAACATTTTAGCCTTTTATGCAAACTCTTGTGTAACTTTGCCTTTCTCCGTACTTTGCCTGATTTTAAAAAAAAAACCTACAGTTCATCTCAAGGTAAACATGAAATTACCAGAAGAAAAAATGTAAACAAAACAAGCGTGGAAGGAGCATCCAACCCCGACGTCACGAGAGAAAAGACGGTTACATGTGGCCATAAAGCCATAGCTCAGTGGTGACTCACAGCCACAACTCTGTGCACTCGTTTGTCCTCAACGGCAGGATGATGAATGAAACTTGTTGCACCGCATTTTGTGTGAAATATCAGATCTCTGTGTGGCGTGATGTCCCACGCTATTGTTTTTTTGCAGGAAGTAAATTCGACTGAAAGATAACAAGAAGTTATAGGCATGAAATGTAAAAGTTTTCTTTACATCAGTGGTTCTCAAAGATGCACATTACCAGAGGTCACTGAAATTAAAATCAATCATTAACACCCGGAAATGCGACTCATAAAAAAGGATCCGCGTTTAATTAATAAAGGATCAACACGATAGCATCAGCAAACCCGATATCACTTCATATCTTTCTCCTGGTCGTTCACGCCCCTCCTGCAGTGGCCCTGTGTCCCTTCAGGGGGCCCCGCCCTGCAGTTTGAGCACCACTGCCTTGTGTTAACATGTGAACAGGAGTCACCAACCCTGCACTTCATTTTTATAGTCTTGATTTCTTTATGGATGACTGAACAAATCATAAATCTGCCGTCGATGTGATAGCGGAGTGGTTTGGATGCACGCTGCATTTACACGTAAGCTCTGAGCGTCGCAGGCCTGGTTTGTGTCTGTCCAGTTTAAATAAGACCACGAAGCCTTCTGAAGACGAGTCTTGTATTGGTGCGGTAGTGATCTGACATGTACATAAATCGATGAATCGTTTTAGATGCTATATTGTACACATACAAATGAATTGCTAGAAAGCACAGGCAGTGTGGTGGAAAATATTAGGATCCGTCATAGGCTGTCATTTTTCTGTAATAAACGTTTTGTTTTATTTTCTAACAATCTAATCTGTTTAATCTTTCAAACAAACCGAGTATCTTTGTATTTTTGCGTCAGTGGTTGAACAAATAGGACATTTCAATTTGTGATGGACATCTTTGACTCTTTTCTGACATTATGGAGACTAAATTATTCATAAATCAACCAAGAAAGTAGTCAGGATGCAGGAAGCCGTCTTTCAAGGAAGTTTTGCGAAAGAAGAATTCTCCTTGTTTTATTTTAATCAATAAGAGAAGAAATTATGTCAAATATAAGCCCAGATTTATACAGAGAAAATATATTCGTCGTCCTCCCTTCGTCTCTGACTCCATTCACCATGGAACAGTTTTACTGTAAAACTTTTAACACGCCTCTTTTAACCACTCAGTCCTGTTTATTTGGTCCCATGTGTTATTTTCTTCTAGTAAATTGACTTGTTCTCTGTTCTTCGCAGGGATTTTCTCAGCGTACTTCCACATGACTCTCAGTTTCGTTGGTCAGATGTTGGATGAGCTGTCGATCCTGTGGGTGCTGGCGGTGGGATACGCCATCTGGTTCCCTCGCAAACTCTTCCCTTGGTTTATAAAAGACAGGTACGCTGGCCTTGTGACTAATAACCCAGCAACAGGTGCCTGATTTATGTTTCCACAAGCCCTTTAATTCATATGTGTGTGTTTCTACGGACTCCCGCAAAACCCAATAATCCTTTAACAAGACGAGAAACAATGAGTGTTTCCAAGGCACGCCACTGTGAAACCAAACCCGCGTCGGCTGCGGATCCAGTCCGACAGCTCCGGCAGGCGTCATTGTCACAACAGACACAATGTGGTGCTGCAGCCATCACCTGAACATGACAGAACAGGGGGCTCTGAAAAGGAGAACCCCGCCCAACTCGTGTAAATATTTAACCGCAAGGTGGAAATGAGGAATTAAAATTTGATCAGCACCTGAAAACAATCCCACACAACAATAACCTTGCTGGGATGTTCCAGGTTTCTCAAGCTGATGGGCTGCTCCTCGTGGACATGGAGGGATTACTGAGCCGCTGTTTGAAGTGACTGTTAATATTTCATGCTGGAAAGTCACAGAGCTCCATTAAACGCTGGGATTTCCTGGACACATGTTGTTGCCTCTTCTCTCCCACGCTTCTTTGTTGGCTTTGTGCCATTCAACATGGCTAACATCACACATCCTCATCACGTACTACACTAACTGCCACGTTCCAGGGTATTTGTTTATTCGGTTTGTGATGATTCATGTTTTGTTTTTCTTTCACCCTGCGTCTCACTCCTCTGTCACGACCTTTGAGCCACTAGTAGTGACACTGGTGAACATGGTGGAGCATTTTTAGCCACAAAAAGAAAAGTCAATATTGGACCTGCATTCATCAGGCCGTCACAATCGCAGCGTCCCAATGAAAGATAGTGTTGCACAATATCTGCTAAATGCAAATATTTCCCAACAACGTCGCCATATCAACCGAACAAAATGATGTTAGCTATTGCAGCTTCGAGACAACAGACTCTGTTTGTCAGCTTTTCTTTGGCACTGACAGTTTTTCCTCCCTCTCTCTGTTCGACCACAGGTCCACTTTTTCAAAGCTCGTCCTGGTGATCACCGTCGTCTCCTCGGTGTCATCCTTCGTCAAACCCACAGTCAATGCCTACGCTTTAAACTGCTTCGGCCTCCATCTGCTTTACACCCTGTTTCTGGAGATGAGATGGTAAGAAAAAGATGCTTCTTCTGGAAACTGTAGCCACACGTGGTGCAGTTTTGATGTCGTGTGATCACCAGTTTTCTCTCCTTGCCAGCTGCACTGACCAGAAGGTTTTGCGTCTCGCCAAGCTGTCGGTTGCTCTGTGGGGGCTCGCCATCTCCTGCTGGATTAGTGACCGCGTTGGCTGCAGTTTCTGGCAGCGGCTGAACTTCTGCTACCTCCACGGGATCTGGTAAGT
>NW_007578937.1:39054-39905 GCF_000690725.1 Stegastes partitus | reverse complement strand
TGCTCGTTTCTGGGCATTGATCTCTGTTTTATCTGTCCTGCAGGCACATACTGATTGTGATCGCTGTGGCCTATGGCAGCACCTTGATAGCTTACCTGGATGCCAACTATGAGATACCGTACTCGCTGCCTGGACTGCAGTACTGGCCCAATGATAAATGGGCTGTTGGATTACCTCACATTGTCCTGAAAGCCACTACCAAGACTCAGAAACGGTGCTAGCAAAGTTAACGTCAAGTATAACCTTAGCAGAACGTTTCTGCTGGTTCACTCAGCTACTGGAGTCTGTGAAGGGCAAAGCACCAAAATGATCTCATAAGCACAAGTTCCTTCATTACAGACCGATCTGGGATCCACAAGCTTGTCCCCATCAGCACAACTCAAATCACAGGAGACTTAAGTCGCTCCTAAACTGAGCAACACTCTTTTAATACTGACTAACACTAGATAAAAGCAAAAACTAATATGCTTGTTTTCTGATCTTAAAAAAGCAGGGATGGATTTCATGTATTTACAGGTGATTTAAATAGAAAGATGCAGAGAAAACCCTGCAGATAAAGTGCAGTCAGAGATGTAATAGATTTGGGGTAAATGGCAGCTGTTTTCAGCCACAAAGGAGGCAATCATTTCTGCATTTAAACGTTTATGGTGTTGCAATTAGTTGAGAGTTTAGAAAAGAACTATGATCCCTTTCTTTAACCTCTGCCCAGCTGGATGCAAATGTGGGTCAGAAAGCTTGGTCTAAGTGACACACATTTATTACCAGCTGTACACAGTTCCTTCAAAAGTCTGTTAACAGAAGGTGCGTATATACAAAAGTATGCTAACATCCATACCATCCATCCATCATCT
>NW_007578937.1:2334-38854 GCF_000690725.1 Stegastes partitus | reverse complement strand
AGCATCTTCTAGCTGGTGAGGTGATGATGCTAACCACCCAGTATGCTAACAGAGCTGTGAAATTACAATCTAC
Organism: Stegastes partitus; assembly: GCF_000690725.1. Classification (NCBI taxonomy): domain Eukaryota; kingdom Metazoa; phylum Chordata; class Actinopteri; family Pomacentridae; genus Stegastes; species Stegastes partitus. The sequence continues at coordinate 38,781 of NW_007578937.1, read as the reverse complement.
TGTTAAACTTTTGGAAGGGAAATAAATATATACACATATTTATATATGTATACAATTAAATCCATATAAACATTCCACAAAACTAAATATATAAATTGTACAAATGCAAAAAGATGTGAGATCAACACCCGTACCAGATTTAATAGTTCAAAAAACACGTGTATATTTTTGTTTTGCAGCTGATTCACGATGCACTGAAGGGCTTTCATGGGGCTCACTGTGTTATAATTAATGTGCTACACCAATACTAAAGCAGACTCATGGTAAAAACAAATCTATTTCCTAAGCCTAGACATCACACTTGATATATAGTACATTTAAAAATGTGTGTTTTTTATATCAAACTGTCACATTGATGGCTTTTTATTCATATTTCGCACAGTGGCAAAGAAGAACCATGAGAATATAAAACTCTGATGTGTATGTTTACCCTTAGTTTGTCTTTTCAAGGCGTGATGAAGCATTTTAATGGAAAAACCTATTTAAGTCTTTTAATTTAAATAATTAAAATCCAAATAATGTTGGAAACCAAGGCAGACTGCTGCTTTTAGTTAAAGTTGACTGATGTTGAACTTCCGTGGAGGTGTGCAAAATGAAGTGTGCTTTCACTGATAGACATTTCTCGGGTTCTTAGATGACGACGTCAAACGTTCAGCGCTTATGGACACTGAATAGTTTCATAAAATGTGTGTAGGTCCCCAGAATGACTGACAACATGAGAGAAAATGTGTCTTATAAGAGTTTGGATGATGCAAGTGTTGTTTGTGTGTTTAAATCTGATGATGTGTTTTTTTTAAGAATACGAATGTACATTTGTTTCAGAATATATCAACACACTGTATGTTATTTTTTGCAATGACATTATTGTTTTCCTGCTGTTTTTCTGCAGATAAAGGTTTCTAAGCGTGAAGCACTACAGAGAAATATGTTTACACAGGGTTTTAAAATATGCGCGATGTCCTCAGGGCCGGTATGAGCTGCATAACCTGACCTGAGTTCCACCTCATTTTGAAAGCGCACCAACAATAGCATTTCATATATATCAGGTGTTTCTCTGGTCTGCTTCTTTGGGAAAATAGTGTCGTTGCATTCAGGACCTTTTGAATATGACTCCAGAGTTTATCAGCATGACTGACCATCCAACAATCCCAAAGCTAGTACTGTTGTGTGGCTGACCCTGATTCACAAAAACATCCTTTTTGGTTGAATTCGGTGATGTTTTGAGAATATTCAGGGACACTGTGCCTGCATTCACATGATCTTTCCCGAAGGACACAATGGATGCGACAATAGATCCTTTACACAAACAGAATGCGCATGTGCTCAACAGCGACCTCCTGTGGGTGACGAGATGTTCAGCAGCATATGTCCTGGTGACAGCTACGTGATACGCTAAAGAGCCACACAACAATCAAACAGAAAGCATCAGCAACAACGTCAAATGTCCTGATGACAGAATAAAATATCTCTAATATTTCAATGTCCTGACTGAGAACTGGTGTCTCCCCGTCCAGATCTAGGGTCATCACAATTTGAAGGATAAAATAACTATGTGCATATGTTTGATTCACTACTTCATGTTTTTGTTTTTGTTTTTTACTTTTGAAATACTGGATGTTTTTTCCCCTTTTTGGATCAATAAAATCTTCAAATGGAACAAGCAGGGAGTCATTTTTTATTTGAACTGCTCACAAGTGATATCTATACTAAAGCCATAAACTGTCATAAGCAATTTAAAACAGAGACGTGGTTGTATTTTATGAGGTCACTAACCTAAACGCTTGGGGACCACTGCTCTACATGCATTCATTCATCAACAGTAATATGTTTAGTACACAATACGTATCAAAATATTTGCCCAGATTTAACTGATATATGAATAGATTCTGTGCTACGTGTGTGATGTGTGAAGCAATGTTTCATTTTGCCTTTGAGTCTTTTCCTACATATAAAAAAGAAGGATTTACAGGTCGGTCTCTCACTACAAGTTGGACACCCTCTCGTCTGACTGCCACATTGCAGTTCTTCTCATCAGATACAATGGAGAAGGAAATCTGGATGAGTTTGAGAAGGGGAGGCACCAAGCCAGTGAGAGAGTGGTGACCGTCTGTCACATAGCTGAGGCCCGATAATCTCACATCAAAGTCTGAGCAACGCTGAGACTTGACTGCAGTCGGCGCTCATTCGTTTCCAGTATGAAAGAGATGTCTTAGAGAACTGCTTTGATTTCAGATAGAATATTCAAAATGGACTCCTTAGACCGGGGCTAAATAAGATAAATGCCCCAACCTGTGGAGACAGAGGTAACACGACATTTGTCACTTATGTTTACTAGGACTTGAACTAACTGATACATAAGGTGGATAGTGCTGCCACAAACTTGTCTTGAATCCGTTCAATTTCTTCTTTGTTTGGTACATTTGAAAAGTCCACATTAAGATACAGGGCTGGTCCATGGAGAAATTTGACATCAGTGATTTTGTCAGACGGCTTAAATCTGATATCATTTATGCCATGTTTTTGGTAATATATAAGTATGCAATTATACTTATATTCTATATCATGGTGATCTTGTGTCCTGCCCTGTTTGATAAGTGTTTTCCCATCACTGTGTGCATGCTCTGAGTGTGACCTGACTAAGGAAATGCAGATGAAAGACTTTATGAAAATAAAATAAGTGGGCAATAAAGGATTTAATCCATATCAATGTGTACACTTTAAATAAAACCTCTCGTGCTGGTGAAGGGAGAGGCAGAGGAGGAGAACAGGTAATTTCTCAAACAATACTGTGATAATAGCAAATGTGAATAAATACCAATATAAAAAAATTTACTCATTTTCAGTTTGTCAGTTTATCATTTATTTTTGGGCTGATTTGGTATAGTTTGTGTGTGCATTAGTTTCATGTCTTGTTGTATTTTACTGCTTGGATCATTTATTTTAAGTTGTAATGCCTGTATGCTAGTGAAATGAAAGAAATTACAATACCAAAAAAAACAAAAACTTAGTTTGCTTTCATAAAGTTACATTCAAAACTTTGCTTTACTGTTTGTTAATGTTTTTCATGTCATCCATGTTTGTAGTCCTGAACGACCTCGGCCCTGATGCGCATACAGCTACGGTAAGCCCCGAGGGACAAACACGTCATAATACGCCTCGCCTCAGGCCGTGGTCACTACCACATGAGTAGACACAATATACAACTGCTACGACTAGTCTGTGGTCACAACCTTTCTACCAGAACCTAGCTGAGTTTTGCCGCACGGTATGTAAGTTTTCACATTGTTTAATGTTGTGTGTGCTTCAGTTTATGGTCAGTGGTTGTCAGTCAGGATGGTAACACGAAACCCGTTTAAACAGGAAAATGAGTTCGTCACACGTCGGACTTCTGAATGTAAATATTTGCTTTTTTCACGGAAGTACTTGAAACTGGCCTCGTTTCTATTCGCCTCAACATAGACGTAGGAAGTATTGGTTGGGTCAACTTAGCCAGAACTTGTTAGGATTTGTCAGAACTTGACAGCTTCGTTAGACTGCAGGTTCATCTGTAACGAGCTGCTAACTGCTAGCTACAGATGCTATCACGTAAATGTCCAGACTGAGATAAAAGCCCAGAGAAAAGTGGCCGGTGGTGTACCAGACCGGGTTCAGTCACATATCCAGAGTCTACAGCGGTTTATTGTTGCATGTATTTCATGGACACTTCCTATTTCCACCAGCAGGAGCCGCTTCATGTTAGCTGGACACTGTTAGCACATCTGCAGTGGCGGCCTCAGGCCTGGGCGTCCGGGATGAACAGCCCCCAGTGTTCAATGAGGAGCCCCGGGTGTGTTTGGTGGTGTTTTGTTTGTACATACGTAATAATAGTTATAGTTTAAAAAATAAAAATAAAAAAAAGGTCTGTATCTATTCATCTGTCTGTCCAATAGTGTGTTAAAGACCTGGAAAATAATTATACAGGTGATCAAAAATGATTTCAGTGTTGGTGAAGTCAAAGTGTTTTTCTGTCTGTGTGAGATCCACAGCTTCACAGGAGGATGTTTGTAGCAGTGACATTACTGTATTTATGGATGCTTCCCATAACTACATACTGCATAAAGCGTGGCCTTTCTTATCAATAAAGTAACCAATAAAATATGGCAACAGGTGGCTAAGGAGCAATGAAAACACATTTTATTGTTTTATTGTAAGTTTCTGTAGTGAGATAACTTATCATCAGACTATCAACCAAATTTCTGTCAGCAACATCAGCAGCAGGTTTGTTCTGGTTATTGTCATTTACTGGAGTACTGTGTCATCATTACTATTAAATAAAACGGATGAAAGCAAGTATTTCCCAGGCATGCTTTTAAATATGATTATAGCTGTGACTCATCATGAGACTAATTCCAAAACACGCTGTTTGAGAAACACTAGCTAGCCTGCACTCTCTTTGAAATTATTGTGGACCGTGGGTCAAGCATAGAAAGAAAGTGGGATGACCTTTACAAGCACAGTGTTAAGCCTGACCACCGATCCAGACTGTGCAATCAATAACCAATTTAGGGCTAGCCCACCCAGCTGAATAATTCCACACATATGTGGATTTATGGAAGGATATCAGACATTGATTAAAGGCGTTATTAGGATGTCATTTTAATTTGGGTGACTGATCCTTTACATAGTTCGAAAAAGAGATGCAGGTGCTCGTGAGGGGAAAAAGTTCACTAATAAAGTCCCATAACAAATAAATAATTAACAGTAATCAAATCAAATCTGCTGCCTCTGTTGCTGATTAAAAAAAAAAAAAAAAACACCAAAAATGCTGTCCACAGTCTAGTGATAACAGCTTTAATTACAGCAACTTACAATAAAACAATAAAACAGGTTTTTATTGTTACCTGGTTCCCTGTTACTGTATTTTGTTGGTTACTTTAATGAATAGAGGCCACGCTCAGCAGTATATGTAGTTATGGTGAAGCATCTGTGCACAAAAAATGGCACTGCTGCAGATATCCTGCTGTGAGACTGTAAAAATGAAAAATCTCCTCTTTATGGTCCCCAATGGGCTGCAAGGTGGCTCGGTGGTTAGCACTGTTGCCTCGCAGCAAGAAGGTCGCTGGTTCACGTCCCGGTGAGGACACCTGGGATCTTTCTTGTGCATTCTCCCCGTGCAGCGTGGGTTCTCTCCGGGTTCTCCGGCTTCCTCCCACAGTCCAGAAACATGTTGAGGTTAATTGGTGATTCTAAATTGTCCGTAGGTGTGAATGTGAGTGTAGCCCTGTGATAGACTGGTTACCTGTCCAGGTGAACCTGCCTTCACCCTGAGTCAGCTGGGATAGACTCCGCCCCCCATGACCCTGGTGAGGATTAAGCGGTGTGTAGATAATAGATGGATAGTATCCCAGTGGTTTTGGTCAGCTGTATCATAATATTTTTGATGGCTTAAACACATTATTAAAATGTCAGACACATAGATCAAAGCCTATTTTTTAATATTCTGACTTTTGCAAACCAAAAAAATGGATCCATGGCTCCTCATAAAACATTTGGGACTATAGCTTCGGGTGCCCGGGTATTTCACTGCCACTGCAATGCTTCCATGAGTCTGCCACTAGTCCCGTTCCATGTCTGGCCTACATGTACCACCCTAGATCCTGCAGCAGTGTTTACCAATGCCACTTACACTGATTTGTGCTGTACCTCTGCTATAGGTGTGTACGATTGTGAAGGCTAGCTCAAATATAAGAACCGTCTGCAATATACTACACATATAAACACTGATGCTGCTGAGGGTTGGCTGGAGGAAACATGGTCACCTTTGGAATCTCACTGGCAACCCAGCTCTGATGGATAATGAAATGGCTGCAGTTAGATGAATTATTACCACGCATGGACAGAATTTTCAGTGTTTAGGACAACATGAACGATGGATGCCTATAAGTGAGCATTTTCTCCTCAAATGTCTCTTCTCTTAGTCTGTTTTGAACATCATGGTAATAAAATGTTAGTTGTGCCTTTATAAGGCTATGCACATTAGATAATTCAATTAGTTAATTAAAGTATATCAGTTTGTGATTCCTTATTTCTCAAATTGACATAGTTTTCAACTCGTCACTGTACTATGACAGCAGAATAGATTTCCTGAAACTGAGTGATGGGTTTTGATTTTGGTGTGCCACCCGGAGGTTTTCATTTGACCTCACTGAAAAATATGTGGGAGTGCCACTGATATTAAATTACTCTACAATCAAACATTTCAAAAGTATGTAACTGCAACAGGAAGGACCAGAACAGTTTCTTTCTTTCCAAGTGCATTACCGTGCGTTACATTTTCAATAACGGTAGGAAGTGAATCCATACTTGTCATCAAATGAGCTAATTGGCATCAAGTTTATATGTCATATATTAGGCAGCGCTGATATGACAGTTTGATGGCCAACCAAGAGTGGCCAAGTAATATCAAGTAGCTCCTGCCGCTGGAAAGTGGTATGTGACAGTAAAACACAGGCGCCACACCAGCTGAGAGAAGCGGCATGCCACTGGAGAATCGGCATATGCCAGTGAACCAGGAGTGCGATGCCATCGGGTACTTTTACATCTCAGCAAACTGATGAGGGCAGAAATCTAACACTGCTTTATATAGTCTAATAAATATATTTAAAAAATAACTCAGGGAGTCATCGTTCTGTTAAGCTTTATTTAACAATAGTCTTCTGGAAGACTTCAGAAAGAAGGCTGATATTTTTTGCCTTTATTTAGAGCAGTAGAGATAGACAGGAAAGGGTGAAGAAACCTGCAGCAAAGGGTGGTGAGCAGGAGTCGAACCCACAACCGCTGCATCGGGCAACTCGAGCCCCTGTTCATGTGTCACCCGCTCAACTAGGTGAGCTATGGGGGCACCCTGGTAGTCAATTTATAGTGATTATAGAGATCACATTCTGTAACGCATCCATATGCACAACAATGTCACTGCTGCAAATATCCTGCTGTGAAACTGAAAAAGCTCTGAAATTTAAAAAAAACCAAAAACTTATATAACAGAAAATTCTTTTGACTTGGGTAAACTGTACAAGCCTTGGCCTGTGATGGACTGGCAGCCTGTCCAGGGTGTCCCCTGCCTTCACCTTAAGTCAGCAGGGATAGGCTCCAGCCCCCCCAAGACCCTACAGAGGAAGAAGCAATGTGTAGAAAATGGATGGATGATAAACTTTGTGTGTGACAGCTCACCTATTTAAAGGTGTGACTGCTTTTGAGCTAGACTGAGGAAGAGAGTCTTGTTTGATCAGCAATCACTGAGGTCAGGAAAGCATGGAGTAGCCAGGTAACCCAGGTGACTAGCATATCTTAATGTTTCACAAAGGGCTTTGTCTTTACCAGGTCTAAGACGTACCGTACCCTTTTTTACTCTCTTTCAGTGTAAAGTTCAGGTATGTCTGGAGTTGAGACATACAGCCTCACCCACGACTGCTTTTGTTCAAGGGGCCCGAGATTGTGATATCCAGTACTTCATAGAGAAAGCTGTCTTCTACCTGCAGGATAGCTAAACCCCAACCCAGAGCGAGGTAACCGGCCATAAAAACTAATCAATTCAGCATCACTCTAATGACGACCAGTATTTACATCCAGACATGTGTGTCTCTGTATGAAGTGGAGGAGTCAGGCTTCGGTGGCTTCTTAATGCATATCGAGGTGAAATGCGAATCTGTCAAGAAGATAAACAAACAAGACTTTTCTGCTCATGAAATTTCTCAAGCCTGTCTTTTGCTGAGCGTTAGCAGTTCACCTCTTTACAACTTAATGTCTGTGTTTCATTTGTAAACTTCCAGGGTAATAGTTCATTCATTTTTCTTTTAAATGTGAAACGTTGAGGTGTTGAGAGCTGACGATATCAAGGGCAGTAGTACAGAAAAGCACTTAGTGCTACTCACTTTGTTGCAAGAAGGTGAAAAGGAGTCGGATTAGCTTTGCTAAACATTATATCTCCATTTATCTGTCTTCCAGGAGGAGCTGAAGAAGGTGGGTTTCACATACGACGTGTTCCTAAGTACAGGGACTCAATCTCCTGTTGACCACATGTGCTGTGAGCTTGTCACCTTCACCAACCCTGCCCAAGAATTCAAGAGAAAGCCGACCAGAGCTGGATGGGTGAGGCTGCCGACACACTAGATGACTGACTGGACTGATAGCTGAGTGACTCACAGCAGCCAGTACAAGTAGCAGCTATTTAAATGTGCTTTATTATATATTCTCAAATAGGTGTGGTTTTGTCTTTAGTCAACATGAATAAAGTTCAGTATTTAACAATTTAGAATGTAGGTAAAATTTGTTGTGTCTTTAGAGATCCACACAAATGTCATAACTGTTGTCTCCCAAATTCAGGTAATAGATCCAGATGAGGATCAGGGTAAGCTGAGTCCCAGCTTGCTGCCGCCAAGAAAGAAGATCAAAACCTCTCATGTGTCAGAGGTCGGTCGGTACAACACAAACTCTTGCATGCATAAAATACAATGTAGTAACCCTCAATCATCCCAGCAGCATTCACAGCCTGCTTGTTTTAAAAAAAACAAAAAACAAAAGATATTTGGCAGCGTGCTTGTTAAAATCATAAATCGGTTTTAAGAAAAGGCCTTCAAAAAAAAAAAATCTACCTCAATTCCAGCAAGTAGTGCCCATAGCTGGTTACAGTTTATAGTCCAAATTGTCAGCTGATAGCAGGAGCAGTGTGTAAATATTGTGTAATAGGTCATGTAGGTCAGCACATCTTTTTCATTCAGTGCATTATTCTTCTGTTTTATTACACAGAGATTGTAGAGAAAGTTGTTTCTTGAAAAAAAAAAAAACAGTGTTTTGTTTGTAATTTTGGCTGAAGTTCTCTCCAACACAAACAGCAAATAATTTGATCAGAGTCCACACTGAAGAGGAGAGGCCAGGTTTTGGATCTGGAGTGCAGAGGACAGGACTCATGTGGATCCAAATGTTTTCTCTTCAGGAGCCCAGCAAAGAAGGAAGCTGCACAAAGCTGGCCAAAGAGCCCCGTCAACACATTTGCTTTTAATTATAATAAAGCTGTGTTATTTGGGAAGTGTGTGAGATTTTGTCTTTCTGTCTCAACCTGCATGTTGAAAAGGAGGATTTAAAGGTTGATGTCTCAATACAAGTTGGACACCCTCCTGTCTGACAGCCAGGTGGGACTCCCTGTCCTCAGACTGGACTGAGTGGCAGGCTGGATCAGTTTGAGCAGCAGGAGAAGGAGAAGAAGAAGAAGAAGAAGGGGAGGCACCAAGCCAGTGAGAGAGTGGTGACCTTCTGTCACATAGCTGAGGCCCGATAATCTCACATCAAAGTCTGAGCGCTGCAGAGACTTGACTGCAATGGGCGCTCACTCCCCGAGTCGGTATAAAAGAAACGTCTTCAATCAGAAGACGTACGGCTTCCTTTTCAGACGAAACGCTTGAAATGGAGCTGGTACACTGATCCAGTTGAGACGTCGCTGAGTAAGCTTATTACGACTACCTGTGGAGTTAGAGGGAATAATACATTCACCCAGGTTTACAAATCCCTTATCCTAATGTTACAGAAAATGCTTTGTGCAATCACTAACGTCTTTTATGTTGTTTTGATTGATGTGTTTTAAGAATTAGCTCGATGATACAAAGGCATAAACATGCAGGGTGTTGTGTATTACTCATAAAGAGATGGAAAACAGGGTTTGGAACACTTGAACTAGTTTTACATTTTTGCTTTTCACCTGTGGAGGAAGTATTCAGGTCATTTGCTTAAGCAAAATATAAAACTCTCCATTATCAGAACATACAAGCCTTGCATTCAGAATACTTTAGACAAATACTCTGCATCCAAACAGTTCTTTAATAGTGTCGTTTTTGCTGCTGGTGCTAATTTAACTGAGCATGAGGTTTGTATATATTTTGTAAGCTGGTAAATAAGGACAACTATTGAATGAATGCGGTGTAAAAATACCACATGTCCCTTGAAAATGTGATTGGGCAAATGCAAAAATGTGTTATAAAATGAATACAACATCTCCAAAGTGTGCTCGTGTGAATGTCAGTGAGTTAATTGTGGTTTTTTAGGGCGTCTTCATGACACAGAAGCACTGACTGGAGATCACAGAGAAGGATCACTCACATTCTGACTCCACTAAATTTATGAAACTGACATCCATAATTAATTATTTCAATAAATATTTTGTGATATGTTAAGCTGAATGAGTACGATATGATCAGATAATGCTCGTGTTATTGATTTTCCATTTACCACACTAATAGCAATGGTTAAAATGTGAAACTCGTACAATCGAACCCCGATTAATCAATTAGCATCTTGTGCATTTTACAATTGAAACAGAGCTGTAGCCATTGGGACAGGCTCGCTGTCACTCGAGAAAACCACCAGAAAATGCTTTAATTGTATTTGCAGCTCGGAGACCGCCCCGCCTCTCGCCTGCTCTGATTGGCTCCTTTCAAGAGTGCTTAAATTTGCAGCTCTCCCATTGGCTGAGAGAGCTTTCTGTTTTGGTTGCCTGCCAGCAGCCGTCTGGAAGGGGAGGGGAGCCGTCTGCCTTCCGCTTCTGGGCTGGATTGACACACAATGAGGAGCAGAGGCTGGGGAGACGCTCCACAAACGCCGCTGTAAATAAATACAACAATCACTGAGGCCAGAGAAACATGGAGAACCAGGTACAGTGGCTTTTGTGTCTCCTTACGGAATATGAACTTTTCACGGTGAAAATGGCAGCAGGCGGCGCGCTGGCAGGGCAGGAATGAATCCTCTGTTCTGCTAGCCAGAAGAAAAAAAATGCTCCTGCTGCTAATGAACTCGTAGTTGTTTGGCTCTGGAGCTATGCTAGCTGGGCACTCATACATCGGTATTTACCGCTAGCTAGCCTCAGCCTACCACACCATTCAGCACCGCTGCATAGCTCTAGCCACAACCAGGCACACAAAGAGATCCACACCTGGTGTTTATTCCGCTGTGCCGCCTTCAGACAGCACATGCACATTTTTAAACACCCCGAAGACCAATTTAAGTCGAGGTTTTGTGGAGCTAAGCTAAGCTAATCTACCTATCAGGAGAGTGTCGGCCGTTGGCTAAAGGCTAAGGAGCCGCTACAAGGCGCCGGGGAAAAGATTTGTCCTCTCCAGGTTGGGCTGGAGAGGCGGGGTGTTGTCTCCACTGCCAGCGGCCTGAAACCTCCACATTCAGCGCAAAAAGCAGCAATCTGCATGCAACTTCTGGAAAATCTTTGCATTATTCGCCAACAGTTGGTTAATGTTTAATGCTCACCACATTCACGAATGCAGACTAAAATGCATGTAGCATGGTGGAAAAGCTGACAGATTCCCTGTGTGGCAAATGTTGAACTTGAATCCAGTTCTGATAACCACCCTCGCATTGGCTGCTCACTGTACAGTTAGAAATCCAGAATGTGAAACATGATTGTAAGGGCTGGTCTGTAAACCTTTAATCTTACAAGATTGTGTGCTTGCATTTAATACTTTTGCATGTCTGTATTTGCACAGTTAAGATTTATGTAATCATAAAAAGGTACATAATTTATTTTGCAGAAAACAGAAAAGTGGGCAAACCTAATTACATATCTGCTCACTGTAAAGAACATTCTACTTCAGAATGGGTTGCTCTCTAAATGCCTGAGGTTGTTCAGGACTATATTTCAGATGGTTAGGCCACACACACCCAGGGAGAGTGGCTCCGCCACTTTCTTGGAACTAGTCTCCATTCAGCTCTGGCGTCTTTGAAGTTTTAACTACATCTGTGAAAGTGCATCCAGAGGAAGTCTTCTGCCACAAGTTCAAGCCTTAATGTAGTTTGAAATTTTGATTCATGTTACCTTTGTTACGTGTCAGAGATTTGCGTTACATTTTCCATCCTTATTACACACATACTATACTGTACTATACTATACTATACTATACGATACTATACTATACCATACTATACTATACTATACTATACACAGTTGCCAGTTTGTGGGGAGCCCATAGTTAAAATAATGCAGTCCAGTCCTCCCCAGATGAAGGGTGTAAGGTTTACTTGATGCTGTCATTTTGAAGGCTGCTTGTGGTCGTATTGAACGGTATTGATTTGTACTAGAATGTGTTCCTGATATTATATCTTGACTCACTGATGCCAACAGACATTATCATGTTGTGATGCAGGGTTATTGGACTGGACAGCATCAGTTTTAAATAGATTTGTCAGACCCAGACAAGAATCAGGTTCAGTTTGTAAATGCTTCATTTGAAATTAATGCATTGCATCATTACAGCATCATGACATAGCTGGATGGCTTGATTAGTCACACTTCTTTATACACGTGCAGTAAAGTGTGGTCATGGCTTTGTGTGCAAATACTGAGAGCTTTTCTGCATTCTTACTACATTCAGCGCTGTGTGTATGAACACTGCAGAAGGGATGACAGGATGAGTGGTCATGCAGCTTTTCATAATCTCTGCACACTCATTCACACACCCTATTTCCAATACTCACTTGTTTTCTTTGGGTGCTGCAGATTGACTATTTGTGACTCCCCCGTGGCTCTCCTGGATTGACCACTTTCCAATACAAGTAACTGTTTCACCTCCATCCGTGTCGTCTTGTGGGTGGTGAAGGCTGCGTACGCTGAAAGACTTCGCTTCACCAAAACACAACCGCTGTCAGGATTGCTTGTTCATGTGTGTCCTCTCTCAGGGAAACTTTCTGACTTTTATTTTAATCGTTTATTAGCTGGAAGAGATTAACATGGTCATGAGGGGTGTTATTTACACGGCAGCTGGGAGTTCATTGTTTTCATGGGAGCCAGCGTGTCTGCCAAAATTTGTATTTCCCCTCAATTGAAGCTCTGTGTGAGAAAGAGAGAGGGAGGACATGCATGCATCATTTCAATATTAGCAGCTTTGTGTTGTTTGTTTTTTTAACCCATGCTTTGCCTTTGATAGAAGTTAGCGAAATAAATATGCGTCGCCACATGTCTGTCTGTCCGTTTTATTTCAGTAGAACTGGATGATTGAGAAACCGTTGTTTTTCTAGATGTGTCCCCTCCGGTGTTTTCAGGCGGTTTGACGCACGCTCGATCATTTTCCACCTCCATCAGTGTTATTTTCATTCCGCGTCTTTATGTCCCTTCTTTATGCCGTTCATGCTGTCAGATTGTTGGTAGACGTTACTCACTTTTGTTGGACATATGTTCCTGAACCTCCCGCTTTGTTCCATGTTTTCACAGACAGATTGACTCAGTTCACTTTACGACTCTTGCAGTTAAATATTCTGTAGCTGTCTGTGTTGTCTCAAGTGGAAAGGATTAGTCAGCTAATACTTTTAGTCAACTGAAAGAAAATTGATCTGCAACTGTAGTCATTTTCATAGCAAAACATTTGCTCTTTCCAGCTTCTTAAATATGAGAATTTAACGTTTTCTCTGTTTTGTTGTGATGTATTTGACTTTGAACAGCTGGTTGGACAAACAAGCAATCTTAAGATGAGTGAGTATAAAAACTTGTGAAAGTGATTTTTTACAGATTAGATTATTAATAATCTATCTGCAGATTAGTTCCTATTAACAGTAGCTGTTAACTGCAAAGAAATGTTTTTCCATAGTGTGTAAATCTTTGAAGACATTTTTCCTGCAAAACGCCAGACGTTTGCTTTTAATGCTGTGCAATTTAAGAAATCGCTTCTTTTTGCTGCTTCGTTTTGTTGTAAATTTGTGTCTTGGATTGTTAGTCAGACATTTCTTTCGCTATTTCACAGCTTAATTGATATCGAAAACCATCACGAGTCGCCGCCCTGGTATTTTCCCAGTAGGGGTAACTGGCAATTATTTCTTATTACTGTTTAATATGCTGATGAATCTGTTTTCCTAACTGATTATTCTTCTGATCTATAAAATGTCAAAGCTGTAACAATTCCGAGCCCGAGGTAAAGTCTTCACACGTCTTGTTTTGTCCAAACAGTCTCAGTTTACCGTCACACGCACTGAAAGAAAGCAGCAGATTCTCACAACAGAGAAGCTGGATGGTGGATTTTGTCAGTATGTCAATATTGAGGTATTGTTGCTTGAAAAACGGCTCCAGCAATCATTCAGTCATCAGAACAGTTGCTCATTAATTTTCTGACAATCAGCTAATTGTCTCAGCTCTAATTTCTCGGCCTCACGTTGCCTCTTGGGCTCTTTTTTTTTTGGGAGCTGTTTTGTGTAGGACTGCAGCAAATTATTTTTTTCATAATCAATTAATCTGTTGGTTATTTTCCGAGTTAATAATTAAATAGATATGTTGTTAGAAATAGTGGACGGGAAAAAGAGCAATTTCCAGTTTCTCCAAGCCTGCCCGTTCTGTCTGACAGTCACTCAGAAACCTAAAGATGTTCAGTTTACTACCACATGTGACAAAGACATCCTCACATTTTAGGGACAAACAAACAGACTGATCAGCTATCAGCATATTGGCTGTTATTGTTTTTAACCAGTGAATTTGTCGAGTAACGTCTGTGGGTGATTCCAGCTTTTCATTTTCATGCTTTGGGTTTATTGTTTCCTTTTCATTTCTGGCGCAGAATCACCGTCTTCCTCTTTGGCTCGTTGTCATCCTGATTTTTATGTTTTACTTATCACATTCCTGATTTTGCGGACTCCTCGGCGGGAGTGGGTGCTGCTGATTGGAGGGACTCCACGGCTGCTCGCTGTGGGTGTGGTGGAGTCTGGAGTTTAAGGGCATTACTGCCACAGAATGGCCGGGCAGAGCGCCAGGCAGGCAGGGAGGTGTGTGTGTGTGTGTGTGTGTCTGTGTGAGAGTGTGTGTGTGTGTGTGTGAGAGAGTGAGCTGGAGAGTGCCAGACCAGCTCATCTCAATCCTGTCCCCTCTAATCCCCCCACTCAGTCCCAGCTCACGAGCTGCTCAGTGCGGGGGCCAAATCCCCACATTCTTCAGTCCCCCCCTGGACATAAAGTGCCTTTCTGTCCCCCCACCGGTCCTCACCACCACCCCCCACCCTGCGCTCCTTTCTGCACTCGATCTCCATAACCTCTTCACTTAGCCTCTTCTGTGGGCCAGTCACCACCAGCGCAGTGTCATTTGCGTGGCCCGCTGCTATCATTGTTCTTGGCAGACAGAGGTAGGCCAACGACGTGGCCCTCTTCGGGACAAACCCCTTTGAGATCCGTCGGCTCGGGCGGCTAATCACTCCCATTCCACTGGGAGCGCCCCGACACCGGTCCAGCTTTGTGTTTCTCCGAGGCCTTCTCCTCTTGAGTATCAAGTCCTCGCACTCAAAGTGGAGATTCGGAGGTTTTGTTCAAGGTGGAATCAGGAACCAATGAATAATGGCCCCTTGGATTAATCTCACCGCTGGCTTTGCTTATGTTTATTTCATAAGCTACCTCGGTTTGCAAGGTGTCTTTGCCGCTGTAATTTATCACTGCCACGGACCGGGATGAAGTCGGTAGCACGGGGCTCTGACGTACAGTCGTTTTCATTATCGATCAGTCTGATTGATCGATTACTCCATTTATCATTTATTCTATAAAATGACAGAACAGTGTGAAGTGAGCAGTTTTCTGACGGGCCAAGGTGACGTCTCTGGATGAGATCTACCTGTGTGCTGATATAGACAGAAAAATGTCAAGTGTTCACGTGAAAGTAGCTGGAAAAGGTTGAATGTTTTACCTGTGACTTCAGACTAATGGATCGGTTCAGGTGATTGTTTTTAACTCTGGGCTTGTGTGACCTGAATGCATCAGATTTTAGAAGCCTGTGATGTGTTTTGTTTAAACAGAAAATAATCCCCAAATTCATGTCATCATCACAAAAGGCAAGACACGTTTGGAAATTTGGAACCAAAACGGACGATGTCTCCGGTGAATTTTTTAAATTGTTGTATTGATCGTTGATGTCATGCAGGTCAAATGAATCTACACCTAATAAAATTATTCAATCTCCTTTTGAAGGTTTCTATTTTAAGAAAACACTGAATCCACACATAGTTTATATCTAGAGGAAGACTGAAAACATTCATTTGTTTTGCTTCTCTCTGCTCAGCTCCACGTGTACAATGTGTGGCAAATTTAACTGATTTCTTGATTTGCGTAAATGCTCCCACGTATACATGCCTGTCAAAGTGTTTAATGTGTTTGTCTCTTCTGTTCCCTTTTCAGTGCACAGTGCAGGTGAAGCTGGAGTTGGGCCACAGAGCTCAGCTGAGGAAGAAAGTGACGTCAGAAGGCTTCACCCACGACTGGATGGTGTTCGTCCGAGGGCCAGAGACCGGCGACATCCAGCACTTTGTAGAGAAGGTCGTCTTCCGCCTGCACGAGAGCTTCCCCAAACCCAAGAGAGGTACGACCGGGTGGTGGCACGAACACAACCGTGTGCTCTCATGTTCAAACCACACAGGGATGGAAAAATGCTCATAAAAGAAAGGGTTGAATGAAAACATTAAGGGAGGACGTGTTGGGCTTTTTTTTGAGATGCAGAGAAATTAGTCAGGTTTTAAATCAGGTTGTTTATAAGAGGTCAAAGTGAGCTTTGCTAATGCACAGATCACCTCCACAAGCAAGTCTGATTTCCCAACAACAAGTCGGTTTTCCCGTTACATCTCGGGCTCTTTTATAATTAGAACCATGAACATTTTATCTTGTAAATACGTCAACATGTTTACACAAACCGAGACTCTCGGCTAATTTATTAGATGTGTCACTGCTTCAGGAATTCTGGTGAAACAAAGTCAGATATCTCTCATTTACGGTGATCTGGAAAGCGCACTGCAGCTGTGATTTTCGACAGTATTTCTTTCTAAACTCGCGCAGTTAGAGATTTGCTTGTTTGTCCTTAATGAAGACTGCAGATTTGTCTACCCCATTAGCTGTGTTTTCATTTTAATGAGTCTGTGTCTGTCTGCAGTATGCAAGGAGCCGCCGTACAAAGTAGAAGAGTCGGGCTACGCCGGCTTCCTCATGCCTATCGAGGTTTACTTCAAGAACAAGGTGAGAACAACCTGTCCCGGTTCACGAACTTAACTTGGCCTCTTTATGCTTCGTTGTTGTGGATGTTATATTATGAAATCTTATAAAAGAAATAATTGTGGATGAAACTTCACACTGAGCTCATAATAAAAATATGTAGGAGAAAGAACAAGAAGAAAACAACTCAGAGATTTGCTTTAAAATACAAGGATGCTGCTCCAGAGGGCATTTAGTGGTAGAGCGAGGGGATCCAGTAGACTTTTTTTTTGTCAAATTAAATAAATACCTCTGAATGGTTTCTACGTGCTGGAAAACCTCCGTACACAGCCTCTATAAATGGAAAAAAAATAAAAATCCAGGTGGCTCGGACCGATCCACACAGCACTAGTCAGCTGGAGCAAGAGGAGCGATGGTCTAAATATTAACAGAAGCTTTTAAATTACAGGAGAACCAGCGAGCTACTGTGGTAGGGATAAAATAGATAAATAAATTCCCACATTGGCACTCTGAATGGGGTTAAAAATCACTGACCACAACAGATAATGTTAAACTTTACATGAGAATCCAGGTTATAGAGAGAACCCAGCAGGAATCTATCCCCGTTAATCAGGTTAATCCCTTAACTTGATAAAGTAAACCGGGTTTTCCTTTTACTTGATGCTTAAAATCAATTTACTGCCCAAAACTGGGAGTAATCAGATTACTTAAGTGCACCACAATCACAGTGATGGCTCAGAACCTCGGATCCACCAGCATGGCTCAGCATTAAGCTTTGAATATACACTCCTCAGTGGGTTAGGCACTTGTTCTTGTAAATCAGAATGCTTGATTGTGTTAGTAAAACACTTGTCTTATGTGGAGACATTTAGTCTCCGTTAGTGACAGAAATAAAACGAGCACGCTCTTTTATAACAGCACGCATACGTCTACATTAGCCGTTTAAAATAACGATGAAAGAAAGAAGCACTTTGCTCTCATTACCAGATACAGGCGGTGCGTAAGAGGTGTGTGCACATTAGTGCACCATCAACTCCTGCACTTCTCTATAATATTAAACTTCTGGACTGCATCCAGAGAACGATCCATCCTCCTCTTCTGTCCCGTTAACTCTTTCGTTTATGAAATATCTCGAGTGTCTTAATGCTCAGCTGTAGTCGTCCCTCCTCTTCACAGCTCTGCAGCTCCTCTCAGGAATGCGTCTTATCAGCGCGCCGCCTTCAGCTATGTCTGTTTTATTGACTTCCGGGGATGATAGCTCTTTCATTCAGCTTTTATCGTGTGTTGGGAAATGTGCAGGTATTGAGGGCTGACTGCGTGCAGAGCAGCGGTGCAGACAAACACAAATTAATGTGTCACGCCTGCTGTCAGAAGACGTTGTCAAACAGCCTGCATCCTTTTTCTCTTTCTCCAGGAGGAGCCAAAAAAGGTCTGTTTCAACTACGACCTGTTTCTTAACTTGGAGGGCAACCCACCAGTCAACCACCTGCGCTGTGAGAAGCTCACCTTCAACAACCCCACCAAAGAATTCAGAAGAAAGCTGATCAAGGCTGGAGGGGTGAGGCTGCCTGGCACACTGGCTCATTGTCATTTTGACTGACTAAAGCCTAAATGGGTGAATAGCAGACGCTGCTGTTGACACGAGTAGCAGCGACCACACGCTGTGTTTTACCATGACTGTCCCCATTCAGCACCCATTTTAATCTTTAAACATATCCTCATACAGACTATCTACACATCTTAAGTCTTTATTTCCCAAAAGAGTCATTTGTAGGTGTTAAAACCTTACTTCAGAAAGAAAAAAAAGTCTTTTACGTTTTCTTTCTTTCTTTCTAAGCTATAGCCTCTGTTCATGGGTCGCCGTCTTATCCGGTTGAGCTACCGGGGCGCCCTACACACAGTTATCTTAACACTGCAACCACACACACACACACACACACAAACAAACAAACACACTCATAGGAAGTAAATTTCTTCATATGACAGCTTTTTTTTTTTTTTTTTACACCTCCAATTTATAACAACCACAAAACTTGTTTACTTCACATTGAACCACAGGGGTCCCGAATAACCAAAATCTAACAACTACAATAGCAGTTCGACATCAAGAGTAAATTCATTGATTAATTAAAGCAAAAACCTCACTTTTATGTAGAAAGGCTTTACCTTTTTTAATTTACAGAACTTCACCATGTATTTAAAAAGTCTAAAAGAATTTTAGATACAGTCGTGACTCGATAATCGACCCTTAACAATCCTAAACCTGCTGTCCGACAGGTTTTTAGGACAAATGAATGGAAGCCATTAAAAACAGCCTTAACATAGCGACAGCCTTGGATTGTGACTCCAACATGACATTTAATGTCACCAATCAGGATGACGGCGTATTATCTGACTGAACAATCCCACAGATTGGCTACGTTCACACTGCAGGACTTGATGCCCAATGAGGATTTCTTTGTGACTTCCTTCACGTTTCCAGTTCAATGCGACTTGTATGTGATCTGCTGTGTGAACTTCATACGAGCCAAAAGTGTCCCGCATGCGCAGAAGAGGACACGACGACGTCACACGCAGCGAGCGTGCTCAGTGTTTATGGAAGTAAACATGGATGGTAACGGTGGAGCGTATCTGCCACTCCCCCGCCGCCACCGATGGAGGAAACAGAAGTGTGAGCGCTAACTAAACTAGCATCAGCAGCCAAGTACTGCCTGTGTGTTCTGGACACTTCCAGTGGCCGGAACATGCACAATCGCACCGGTCAGTTAGACGAGAAATCCAGCGATGTGTAGTGTTCTAACAACACACTAGTTATTATAACAACTATGAACAATAATTAACAACTAATGAGCCTTCCAGCATCAAGCCCTCCTTGTATCTGGACCTCCGTCTTGACAATCCGACAGCCTTGCTATCCGACACAAAAGAAGGTTTTATATTTAGTGTCGGCTCATCGAGTCACGACTGTATTTCAAAATGCAGTTTTGTTTGGTTAAAAAAAATGATTAGGTCATGAGGTTGGAATTGTTTTAGAAATTTGCATAAACCTCAGTTTTTAAAAACAACAAAACACGTGTTCGGGAGGAAAAAACCGCGTTGTATTGATGACGCTGTAGCAAAACAGAAAATGAAACTAACGTGGAACCAAGAACCACAAACTACGCAGACCAGTAAGAATGTACCAGCTCACATCCAGCCTGGGCGGCGGTGACTCAGAAGGAGAGAGATTGTGAACTTTGAGTGTAAAGGCGTTAGAGCTGCATGGTTAGTCAGAAAAAAACATAAAGTTGCCACGAAAACCCACCAGCAGACATCATCAAACGTCATCCAGTGTTGTTCTGTATTCACGTCACCAAACCCCGACCCCAGCATGTCCCAGTCTGGGGTAACAGCGTTAACTCTGGCAGCTCCAGTAAGCGACATCAGAAGAGTGTTTTCATCTATGCTAGCATTAAAGAGTGAGGTGCTCTGGAGAGAACTAGTACGTACCAGTGGGGAGTTTAGTTTGTTGGATGCTACAGTAAACAGAAAGGCTGATGTTCTTCCTTTTTTTCCCAGTTTGAATGTAAAACTGATCCTAAATTGCATTCATAGTGGGTTTAAAATGATCAAAAGCAGCATAGAATTTAATTTGTTTTATTCTGATTGGAGTGAGTTTCTTGTTCGCTGTCGCCTCACAGCATCACTGGAAAACGAACTGAACTTTTACTTTTGGATCCAGAAGCTTTCAAAATAACCCCTTCCTCCTGTCTTTTAAACATGGACACTAAACACCACAACTCCCGTCTCTTTCAGGTGTTGGTGGTACCTGAGGGGGCTGAAGCTGTGTCGAGACCCAGTCCGGACTACCCGATGCTCCCCACCATCCCCCTCTCCGCCTTCTCGGACCCCAAGAAGACCAAGACCTCTCACGTGTCAAAGGTTGGTGAAGTGGCCGACAAAAAGGTTCCAAACCAGCAGTGCAACGTTCATGTCAGAATAAAACTAAAGCGTATAAAAGCTGTAAAAGAGTGATTAAAGAAATAAATGTATATCTAGATAAATAACACACGCCCATACTTCCGTCCCTTAATGCACTTAGCAGCATGTTTTAAATGATCATCACCACGAGGGTACGAAGTGTTTAAATGGATAAATGATTAACTCATTCTTCAGACTCTGGCTTCTAATCCATACCAGCAGATCTTTAGCAGCTGCATTCAGGATTGTTCAGACTTCCTATTTGCCAGGAGGGGACGCAGAAGAAAACAGGAAACTGACCCCCTTCACATTTTCCATCGTTATTTGTTCTATCAGTACACAGACCTGCTGAGGTTTGTTTTCACTACTGAAATGAAGTACGATTGGCTTTTCAAAGCCACTCGTAGGTTTTATAGTTCCTCTCATCTCGTGATTGAGTTCGGCTCAGTGTGTAATACAACCAGGAAGTGTGTTGTTCTGCAGATTCCTTTCAAGTTTTCTCTAAACACAATCAGATTCTGGATAATTTAGAAAACTTCAAGACCCACCTCAGTGATTAACTTGGAGCTGTGCTGATGCTAAATGGCCGTAATGACTCCTGCAAACCAAAGTTCCCCTTAATTTTCACATAGAAGTACATGTTTCCTGAAGCCACACTATTGCTGTGGCATGAGTGGGCGTGCGCTGAACACCAGATTGAGGCAGAACGAGGACTTGGTCTCATCCAGCTGTGTCCATCTGCTGACATAGAAAAAGTCAGCGAGAGCCGCCTCTGCAGAAACACACATGGCCGCTCTCGCTCCAATCCTCCAGCCTGTGCTGAGTCTTATATAATATGATAAAAGCTCTTATATACAGATCAAATTTAATAGGGTCAGTTTGAAAACCTGTAAAACTGTTTGTGGATAGGTGGGTGGACAGTGTGGATGTAGACTCTGCCACACCTGTGACTCTGTGGAGGCTTCGTTTGCACATTTACAACATTTTTATTATACATTTAAATGTACTCATTGGCAGCCTTTAAGTTAAGAGTCTCATATATGTAAGTTGATCCTTGTTTGTCTTGTGTGCATAGTTGTGAGTCTCCGTTTAACCTGTGAAGCAGGTGTGGGGCTATTTCTTTGTATATTTTCTGCTGTTTTTAGCCAGCCCAGCTGCGAGGTCAGTTGGTCAGTCCACTGCCTTGACCCACGCTGAAATGTTTCTACCACTATCGCACATTTTGACTTGATGTAGCGGTAAAAGCTTACATTATTCATGCGTGCTTTACTGATGGGAGTTCCTGCTCTTGTGTGTGCTGGTTCACTGTCGGGGCTTGTTGTGCACTGAACATCTGTGCTTTTTTCTCTAACTCCAGAAGCCTCATATCTTAACTTTTCATACAGCACAGTCATCAGAATTCAGGCGGTCTTATACTTTGATTTATCTTCAAATGCCAGTTAAACTAATGGCATTCCCGTCGCTGTCAGCTTCACATGGTTTTGCTTATTCACAAACTAAGACATAGAACATGGTCGACTGTGCACCTGTTACATGCAACACAGCGCTGATATTGTCAGCCTGTTCAATGCGATGCTGTGCCTCAGTTTTAACCTTGTGAGCTGCGTGACAGATGCTCGTCTGTTTACAGTTTATTAAGAGTAATTACTGAGACAGTAGTTACTTTGGGTCAGATTTACAGTGGCCAAAATGTTTAGTTTAACTTGTCACTCGCAGTAAATAATGTGATTACATTAAACGCCAGGCCTGATGTAGGAGCTGAAGAGCTTAAACTTCTTGAAGAGGCCTCCTTGATGAGCAGCTGAGCCTGTTTCCTGAGTGTGCTCATGACCCCGCCGTTGTCTTTTCTCTCTCCAGGAACCCAGCAAAGAAGGAAGTGGCAGCAGCAAAGGACCCAAACCACACAAGCTGACCAAGGAGCACCGTGAACGGCCTCGAAAAGACTCTGAGAGCAAAGCCACGTCGAAAGGAGACAACGACAGAGATGGGAGCAGCAAGAGCGGCCGCGATCCTTCCTCTTCCTCATCCTCGTCTTCGAAAAAGCCGTCGGAGATCAAAGTGAAAGATGAAGTTAAGGTTCTCCCCAAGGCCGCCTTCAAGGAGCCTAAACTCACCCTGAAGGAATCAAAGATGGACGGTATGTCCCCGAAAGGAGGGGGGGCTGGGAGCGGAGGGGGCGGCGGGGGAGGAGGCGGGGGAGGGTCTGCTGAGTCCAAAGCGCCGGGGAAGCGGCCCTCGACGGTGGAGTCTCCCAAACCCAGCGCCAAGAAGCAGAAGAAGGGCAGCTCGGAGGGGCCCAAGGGTCCGGCCGGCGGGGCCTTCACGGGAACTTCTCCCCGCGTGTCCTCCTCGTCTGCAGCCAGTCAGTCCTACGCCGAGAAGAAACCTCCGAAGGAGAAAGGTCGCTGGGCCAAAGGCAAAAACGACACACAGGAGCTGAAGGAGCCCAAGAAGCCTCCAGAGTCGGAAGAGTCGAATTCAGAGGATGAAGCGTCTTCAAAGTCAGAGGTACAAAGACTAGACAGCTTTCAGTTGTGTATGAAAACAGGTCACTTAAAAAAACAAAAAACTGTAAATTATGATTATTTTGTGTATTGTTCAATCTGCCAGTGATTAATCGTTTGGCAGAAGAAAATAGTAAAGCTACTAGATGTTCCAAGGTGGTCTGTTCAAGAGTGTTAGAGATCGTTGGTTTACAAAGAGTAGAAATAAGTTCTTGCAAAAGAGGGGCGTAGATGAACAAAAGTTTAATAATTGATTTGAAATAGTCAAACATTCAGTCAACAAACCTTAGCAGCTGTGATTTTATCCGTACCAATACATTTACAGCATAGGGAGACATAATTGTTGTTTTTTTTTCCTAATTAGAGCTAATTTAGGTCCAAATGTCGGATCTTAAATTTGGAATTTCCAGAAATAGATTTAATAGTAACAGCACGAGAATGACCTCATGTGTTGATCTTGAACTGGAGGACTAACTAGGCCATCTAATTTTCCTTGTCTTCTCCTCTTACAGCAGTCGGCTCCCTCCAGTCCTTCCAACTCCAGTTCCAGTTCTGACTCCAGTTCAGACTCAGACTTCGAGCCGGGACAGAAACAAGGCCAAGGTGCTGTTCCTTCAGCTGGTTTTGATGTGAAAGTTCGACATTTGTGAGAGGAGTGTTGAGAGTTGGTCTACGTTTTGAAAGATGCCGATGATTTGGTCCAAAGACGGTAGCGTTCATGCAACTCTGTGCTCGTCCCTCAGGCCCCCTGCGATCCATGGTGGAGGAGATCCAGTCAGAAGAGTCGGATGATGACGACAGCAGCTCGGAGGAAGAGACACCCATGAAGACCAACCCCCCCAACCGCGACTCTCGGTCAGTCTTCCCAAAGCCTTTTTTTTTTGGGGCAGTCACAGACACAAGTTGAGAGAAACTGTCAATCAGTAAAGAAATGAAGAACAGTGATCTATGCATATTCACACACTGGAGAGCTACATAATGCTGCAGCTAAAACTCTTATCGTACACTCATGCTGCCACCGGGTCTGCATTGGTGTCACTGTTTCTTGCTGTATTCTGGCAACGATCAATCTGTTTGAAGCTGCTTCGATTTAATTCGATTCAGTTTGACTCTTGATGGTTCAGTTACATCAGAGAAATTCTTTGAATTTATTGCTGGAACTTAGATCTCTCCAATAACTGAGCATCACTGTTGTTGAGTAATAAAACTGTGCAAAGTGCACATCAGCTGCAAAAGAAAAGAAAAAAAAAAAAAGTTTCCCGGCCATAAAACTGTCAGCCAAGGAATTAATTTCTTTGGCAAATGCAAAAGGCTAAAACAAGACACCTTTTTTTAGACCTACATGTGCAAAGCAGTCGAGGAAGAATAATAAAAGATCAAATATATATTTATAAAAAGCTATCCCATACAGTTATTCACGGACCGTCGGTGCCAGATGATCATTCTGAGAGCAGATGGGACAGAAACTGAGCATCTCCTCGATAATTCATCTGATCAAGACGTCGGTCTGATATTGGCATGAGCGGACCGTGCAGTCAGATCCATAAACTTGACAACAAACAGAGCTCCCATCAGTGGGCACTTTGTCCTTCTTGATTTGCTGCGAGATAGTCGGAGTCAGCCAACCGTCCTGAGTTACGACAGCCCACTAAAGTGCAGCGATTTCCAGTCGCGACTGATCACATCACCGTTTACAATCTGTCAGAGCTCAAAGCAGCTGATACGACTCGTCATTTTTAGCTTAAAAACACGCATGTAGATGTCGAGAGTAGAGATTTTACACAATATGCAGCTCGTGTGTTTTCTCTGCAGCATTTAGTGCAGGTCTAATATGTCTGCTCAGGGTTTTTAGAGCCTAAATCGTTTTTTATGGCGTCCTGTTCTGTTGTCCGGTTCCGTTAAACCTTTGCATAAGAAGAGAGCGCTGTGAGGTGATTTACCTAAAAGATCGCCAGCCGAACCGCAAAACAAACTAAAACAATGTGAGAAGTGTGATGAAAATATGGCATTTCTGTTTATTTTATGTATTATTTCAAGAAACGCTACGACCTCCACACAGCTCCTCGCACATCTGATGTTTTCATCTGCTGCCTCTTAAGCTCCGCTGGATGTTGGAGTCACATGCTTCATGTGCTCTATGATTTGTTGGCTAAGCGTGTTTTCCATTGCACCTCAGCCAACTGCAAAAACGTGCTCGCTGTTCTCCGGGTTTTTTTCAATGCACCTATTGAAAATGTGCATGAAAACACATGGATGAAGCGTCCGGCTGGAATCTGTGTTTTTGTGTATTTCCTGTAACTCGCGGCGCCGCGGTTCGTCGTGCGTTCGTCACACAGACGGACACAGATCGCCACCAAGACTTCTTTAGACCGTTCTTGAACACTTAGAGGTGGAGACCGTGATTGCAATCCAATACAGTTTTTGTCTAATTCAGTGACTATCAGGTCTGCCTGTTCCTTATGTGTGCTGAAAAAAATGTCATGTTTGCCTAAAAACAGCTACGCTACAGTATTCCAGTGTGTCCTGTGCATGTTCAGACTTGTGCACAGGACAAGGGGGAAGGAGGCAGCGGGAGCCAGAGGCACATGTCGACTATCTAGCTTTAAAAATCTCTTTTAGAATTGCAGCGTCCTCTTTTTAAAAAAAAAATCTTTTTTAATTAGGAATACAATAGTGGGCAGGTAATAAATGACACATATTTTACCCCCTTTTTTTTGTCTTAATCGTAAGATGAACCCAGGGCCTTCAAAAGGCGGCCAAACAGCCAGAAAAATAGAACTAGTGTCTGACAGCAATAATAACAGAACAGTATGCAACAATAAACATATAAACAAACATAAAGAAAGAAAAGAAAAAACAAAAGTATAATGAGTGTATGCACAGCTATATGCAGCCAAAATCTGCAGAGACAGAAATAAGTACAGTCATGACTCGATAATCGACCCTTAACAATCCTAAACCTGCTATCCGACAGGTTTTTAGGAAAAACAAACAGAATCCATAAAAACAGCCTTAACATAGCGACAGCCTTGGATTGTGACTCCGACATGACATTTAATGTCACCAATCAGGATGACGGCGTATTATCTGACTGAACAATCCCACAGATTGGCTACGTTCACACTGCAGGACTTGATGCTCAATGAGGATTTCTTTGTGACTTCCTTCACGTTTCCAGTTCAATGCGACTTGTATGTGATCTGCTGTGTGAACTTCATACGACCCAAAAGTGTCCCGCATGCGCAGAAGAGGACACGACCACGTCACACGCAGCGAGCGTGCTCAGTGTTTATGGAAGTAAACATGGATGGTAACGGTGGAGCGTATCTGCCACTCCCCCGCCGCCACCGATGGAGGAAACAGAAGTGTGAGCGCTAACTAAACTAGCATCAGCAGCCAAGTACTGCCTGTGTGTTCTGGACACTTCCACCCCGTCAGAGCGCTGCCCCGGGGTGGAAGTGGCCGGAACGTGCACAAGCACACCGGTCAATTAGGCTGAAATCCAGCGATGCGTAGTGTTCTAACAACACACTAGTTATTATAACAACTATGAACAATAATGATCAACTAATGAGCCTTCCAGCATCAAGCCCTCCTTGTATCTGGACCTCCGTCTTGACAATCCGACATAAAAGAAGGTTTTACATTTAGTGTTGGATTATCGAGTCACGACTGTAAATCAATAAATAAAATAAACCTGAAGTAAGTCTTAGGTACAGGTAAGTAACAATGAAGTCATTAGATCACATAATTGTGGCTCCTTTAACGTTCTCTCCATACCTCACCACGTTTATCCCCTGGTAGTATTGTTTGCTTTGTATGTTTCCAAAATGCAACTTGTTAGATCTCCTTCACTGAGCAATTACAGGCAAATGAAGCCCTCGTGCTAACTTTGATTATAACTCTAACCTGAGATGCACACATCCAAACCCGATGCTAAGCAGCAGGACCGAGTGTCCTGTGTGTCAGTCTGTGTGGTTGACCTCTGGCCTCGCCCTGTACCCCCGTCAGACTCAGCCTGGACAGCGAGAGTGACAGCAGTGACGGCTCGCACCGCCCCAGTCGAGACCCCGCCCCGCCCCCACAGAAACACAGCTCCTCCAATAACAAAGTGAGTCTCACACACACACACACACACACACACACACTTCATTTAATGACAAGAACTGAAAGAAATCTGCATGCACAACCATCATTTTCTGTTGTATGAGTAAGAGCGGGAACTGTTCACCAATATCTGTAATTGGATTTAATTACACAGTTGTTGTCAGTATTTTTTCAATATATTGTTTATAGTTTTTTATTATTAGACACATGAGAGACTAACAGAGCTGATGTGTTTTTTGTGGCAGTCAAAAAAAATAAAGAAGAGTTTAATTTCAGTTGGACCTTTCCTTGGCCAACACGAGCAGGAATTTCCTAAAGCATCATGTTGTTTAAACTCTGTGGGTTTGTGAGGAACATTAAGCCCGAGGAACTTTGTGTTTCAGAAAGCCGCGCGCGAGTAAAACAGTCAAAACAAAATCAAAATCAAACAGCGAGAGGCATTAGGCTGGCAGACGAGATTCATTTGAATTTCGAGTCGTGCTGTATTTTTAACGCGTGGCTCCTGCCCAGCACATAACAGCCTAAAGCCGGTTAGCAAACAGGCATCAGAACCACAGCGCTCCAACCAGCACAACACTCACATTTCAGCTGCGTTAACTGTCGTCACCGCTCCAGATAGCGCGTGATCTCACATCACAGCCCCTGTATCAATATTTTCTCCTTCCTCTTTCTTTTCTTTTTGTTTTTTTTTGCCCTTTCTCTGATCTCTGTTCTGCAGGTGTCGGTCAGAAAGAGTCCAGATTCCTCGTTTCGCTCAGAGAAGGTGATGAAGAAGGGATACGACAAGGTAGGAAGGGTAAATCAAACTTTTTATGCTTAAACTTTCACACACATGATCCCAACATTCAGTCAGTGCACTAATGAGTTCAGGATGCAGTGATGACCAGCGAGACTCTGGTCTGTAAACCCTAGAAGAGAAATCTCTGCTTTCTTCTTCTTAATGAAGTAGCGATGAAGTGAAACTGAACTTATATCAAACTTTCACATTAGAACATCTGCTGAGTGTAGCGGAGGAAGAAAAAGATTAAAATCCCACATTGACCAAAGACAAAAGTTCAGCTGTTAATTAACTTCATGCAAAGGGCAGCAAACAGAAGAAAATTCAATCAGCATTAGTTGTTTTAAGCAGTCGTGCTCTGGACACTTCTGCGTAGATTTCCAAGATGTTTCGAGCCCCTTCAAGAAGCTGCCGCAGCTCTTCTGTAGATTCAGACTGCCTGAGCGTCTTCTGTCACTTCAAACGGTCCCAGACCGAACTCATGAGATCAGAGCTCTGTGGGGGCCAGAACATCTGCTGCAGGACTCCTTGTCATCGTTCGCTCTTTATGGCTGCATGTTTGGGCTCATTGACCCGCTGCAGAATGAATGCGGGCCTGATCAGGCGCCTCCCTCATGATACAGATAACAATCTAAACATCTGAGCGTCTCCACAGTACTGTATGTAACATGATAGAAAATGAAAGGAGCAGCATATGAAACCCCTCCTCAGGCGAAATCAGGGCAGCGTCACTGTAACACGCTGCTCTAAGCCAAACGCTTGTTTCTAGATTGTGCACCAGCATCAGTGAGGAAAGCAACAGAGGTGAACATTTCATCCACTGAAATTCGACTCCCTCATCTCCTTACATTTATGAGCTCTTTTGTTCACTGTCTTCTTTCTTCTCCTCTCGACACCCTGCAGGCCTACACAGAAGAACTGGTGGACCTCCACCGCAGACTGATGGCATTAAGGGAGCGTAACGTCCTACAGCAGGTGTGTGCTCGGCCGCTGTCTGACCATCGCGCCGTGTTGTTTTCGCCCAGTTTCATCAGTGTAATCTGAATAGATAGGAGAAGGCGTTGACTGTTTAGTCGACAAAGCTTACACTAAAAGTCTTACAGTTTCTACCCTTGATTGAATCATAAAATTTTTTTGCCACAACAAAACTGAATTAAAGCCGCAAGCAGCAATGGACGGGTCCTCGCCGTACGATTGTCGGCCTTCGCACATGTTGGGGTTTGGCAGAGACACGCTCTGGGCGGGACTCTGATTCGGCGTGTGGAGTTTCAGCCAGATCGGAGCACATGCGGCCTAGTTACGAGCCACTTCCTGTTTAACGGCGAGGCGAGGCAGCGTGCGTGGTGTGGCTTGCTGGCAATGCGCTGTGGTTTGGACTCGGAGCATGTGTGTAAAGTTTCAGGCAGATCGCAGTATGTACAGCCCAGTTACACAGCACGTCCCGTTTGATGGCGTTTTATGGTGGTGTCCTTTTTCAAAATGGCGGACTTTCTGTTGGGTTTAGGTCTTGGTGCTAATTGACTTTTTTGTGCGTCCTGAGTTGCTACACAAGCCCACTGAATTGTGTAGCTGTAGATGAAACGGCCTTCTGACGGGACTACGTTGAACACCGAAAACGCCACGAAAATACGCAAAAAGGCCTTTCATTGAAATTGTGCGAGCCGCCATTTCCACGCCGTCAGACTGTTGCGTAAGATTTTAATACCTTTTAATCATCACGTCCTGTAGTTTGTGCTGGCCAGATTTCAGGTGTGTACGACGTAACCCCTAGGAGGAGATTGATTGTGAAAATGCCCAAAAGTGAGCGAAAATCGTCGAGCATGCTCGGCATTTTTCCAACATGGCGGCCTTCCTGTTGGGTTTACAGAAATGCGCTGATGGACTTTTTTGTGCGTCCCGACCTGCTACATGTGTGTACCGATTTTTGTAGCTCTAAGTCAATCTTAGCCCCGATGGGACTCTTTTGAAATATTGTAGGGGGCGTAGTTGAGCCGTGTTGCATTTTAAAGGTTGGAGCAGGTCGAGTTTTTTGTTCGTCCCGACCTGCTCTATGGGCCGACCGAATTGCGTAGCGTGCTTGTGACAGGAGTCCGTTGAAATTTTCAAGGAGGCGCTGTGGAGCCATTGTGGCAGTGACATGTCCAAGTCCCTTAAGATATCAAATTTGTCGCCACTCCTGGTGTGTGTGGTGATTTTGGGGCATATTTAGGCCTCAAAAATGCATTTCTTTTGGCGTAAAAATACTAATATGGTGTGTAACGGTGAGCTTGGGCCCTAAATTAACTGATCTTCCTCTCCACCAGATCGTCAACCTGATCGAGGAGACGGGCCACTTCAACGTGACCAACACCACCTTTGACTTTGACCTCTTTTCACTGGACGAGTCCACCGTCCGCAAACTACAGAGCTACCTGGAGGCGACGGCCACGTGACAGGAAGTGGAGGCCGGCGTGTGGATGGCGGCGGCGGCGGCGGTGGAGGCAGCCTCGCCACGACGTCTGCTCTCTAAGGAGGAGGAGGAGGCGAGCAGCCGCGTCCGTCGCAGCCCTTTCACAGGCCTGACTGAACCATCGAACAACTACCACACGAACAGAAACACACAAACAAACACAAGCACACACCAAGACACAACCCCACCTTCACGGGACGCCGGGGAGAAAACTGGAGGAGGTGTGGGAGGAGGAGGAGGAGGTGTGGGAGGGAGCGCCGGAGCAGCTGAACTCCATCTACAGTCAGGATTTTCACTACACATCTCTTGTCTTGAGTCTGTGCAGAGCTGTGGAATTCACCCCACACCCCCTCCTCCACCCCCCTGCACTCATATTGCTCCTGCCTTTGCAAACCTAATACTTCCCCTCCTCCTCCTCCTCCTCCTCCTCTTCCTCCTCCTCTTCCTCCCCCCTCACATGCACACTCCTTACTCGGCAGAACACTCCACTTCCCTCCCCTTCCCCCCCGTTGTCAGCTGGAGCTCATTTCTCTCCCGACATACTCTCGAGTCGTGTGTTTTCTGTGTGTGTGTGCGAGCACTGCTGAGGTTTGAGAGAAGATGCTGTCTTTGTGGTTACTGACTTCTCTTTGTTTGTGAAGCTCGAGCGCAAACAACAGCCGGTTTCACCCCTTTTTTTTCCCAAACGCACACACACACACACACATACGCTCCGACAGATACAGGTTCAGGTGGCGCTTTGCTCCGTTAGCCCCCCTGTTTAGCATTAATAGCCAGTTTAGAACCACTGAAGAACTGGTTTATAACACTATGATGTAGCTGTAAAGAGAAACGCAAGGCCAGAAATCAAACTGAAGGCTTCAACCTGCAGGAGTCCATCTGTTGTCAGTTTCCTCGAGGTACTAAAAACCTGAAAAATACCATTAAAGTGGAACCTAAGTCTGACGTTTGTATAGCTTTTCTTCAGGCTGATACTCGCGCTGTCATGTCAGGATTCTGGACTTTTCGTCTCTCTGAGCTGCTCACCATCTATGACAGCGCTGATTCTTGGCTGCTTGACAGGTTTTGTGCCTGGATATCGTTTAAATATGAGAGCACTTGTTCTCTCCAGGATGATATCCGAAGGGTTGCGAAAAGACGTCTAACAGAGCTGGACGGTGTGACCTGGTTGTTAGATTAAGAGAGACATCAGGAGAATTTGTTTGCAAGCAAGTACATGATAGTGTCAGAAACCAGCCTCTAAATGTCAATAAATGATAAACGGGGGGGTTGAAGTGAAGCGGCGCCCACATGTTTGCTTCCCGAGTCCTTCCACTTAACACTGTACATGAAGACACTGAGACGTGTGCTGTATGTATGTGTGACTCCGTCTGGGGTGAGGTGTGTTTTTTTTTTTTTTTTCTGTTGTCCGAACATCTGAAAACATATGTTCTGTTGAGTTTCCCCTCTACTTCCTCGCACTGAAAGCTGAGCCTTGACCTCCTACCAACAGCTCCCCACCACCACCTCCTCCTTCCTCCCCACTGAAGGCCCCCTCGCTCCACCCCTGCCTGCCCTCCCCGTCCTCCCCGTGTTCCCATGTTGGCGTGCATGAAAGGGCTCGACTGCTCGCGGCCAGAGCAGTGGAGGATCACTCCTGAATTGCCTTCTAAGTGGTGGGTAGGGTTAGGGTAGGGTGGGGTGGGGGATTTAAAGAAGAAAAAAAAAAAAAAGCCGTGAAAACGTAGCCATACTTGTCTCCCAGAATCCAAAAATAAGAGAAAAATAGGGGCCACGCTTTTTTACATTTTATTTTTCTACAAGTGCATTTTGTGTATTTATTCCCAGACTGCGGTTCAGACGACCTGTGAGCTATGAATGTATATCGCTTTTACTTTTCTACGGCTAGCAACAGCCCCACTCTAGTGCCTTTTTCTGCGACTTGCAGTGTGACGGGGGGGGGGTGTGTGTGCTCTATTAGCCCACACAGATTGAAGACCACCCCCCCCAAATACCCCCCCACCCCCCCTCATCCTCCCCTTCCTCGGGGACACAAGTGTTAATTGGGATGCCTGAATATCCAGTATTGTCTTAACGGCTTCCATCCCTGCTTCTCCTTCCCAGTGTCTTTGTAGGCTGTTGTCCTTTTTTATCAGTAATACTTCTGTTGATCAAAACACTCTAGAAGCTCTCAGATGACTATTTTTCCATTGATGGCGGTCGCGTTCTTTCTGTTCTTCTTGCTCTCTGAGATTAGGTTCGGTGTTCTGTTTTGGAAGCGTCAGATGACTGTGTGGTAGTTTTTTTTTTCTCACGTTCATTAGCTCTAGTAACAGTTGCTTCGGCTGCGTCGTGTGTTCTCGTGGTTGAATAGGGTCCAGGCTCCCTCTTCAAAGCCGCTTCAAGTCCTTGAGCGTTTCATAACCAAGTCGCCGGGCGCTTGAGGAGCATCAATGACGGGCATGTAGGTAGACAAATAAGCTAAGAAAACAAACACTTGTATTTTTTTCCCCCCTAAATGTTTGAGACGTGCTTCCCAGGGGCCTGCGTCAGGAAGTGAGATAACTTAAACCCCGACTGGCTGACGGTCTCACAAAGCCGCCTTTAATTCAACCCGTTTACGCTGGTTTCATAATAATGATCAGTAGATTTATTTGGATTCACACACTAAATATTTAATTATCTACTTATAAAAACAATATTGAACGCCTTTCTTAGGACCAGCGGGAGAGAAGCCGAATCATGCTGCATTTTTTTAGGCTGATGTTGACACTTCTTTAATAATTTGATGATTACGTCTTTGCCTTTATTAATTTATCTTCACACAACCTTCTAGTACATAAACCTGCCAGTGCAGTGTGGTGTTACTTTAGTTACTGCAGTACTTTGAGTACTTTCTTCATACAGTTAACTGCACTGAGACGCTTTGCCTTGTAGTTTATTTGACGTGGATGATCCTGTGCTGCAGCTCAGAGGAACAAGCAGGGTCTTATTTAAAAGTTACCATCACAAACATAAAGAGATTCATAATAGATGAATGTCCACGACTAAACTGTATTTGCCATTTTTTTTTCTATGGGAGTGCATTATCACTCTCGTGTTGCGTTTACTTACCAACAGATTTAACGGTAGTCTGTTTAAACAATGACTGAACCCTCCGTCGGCTTAGTTTTACCAGAGTTAGCTGGTAATGTGGCAGGAATTACATCTGATTTAATGTATGTCACACAGTAATTTAGAACAGTTAAACCAAACTGAAGCAAACTGTTGTTCTGGTGTCCAGATGCAGACTTTAACCTGTCGGCCACCAGAGGCTTCTCTTCTGCAGTTAACGTTTCTTTTTGCCAAACTTTTTACCGTAGACCAGTTTCTTCTCCAGCTTTTTGTTTGTTCACAAAGAAACAGAAGCACAAAGTCGGTTATTTCCTCCCTCGTGAGTCTAATGTACAACATGATTTTACTCACTCTCTAAGTCCAGATCATCACATGTCGTGTTTGATGATCGACTATCGTTGTTTACTTTTTATGTTCTTTTTATATTTAAAGCATCGTTCTTGTTTTATAGGTTTTTTTTTAACATCTATTTTTATCTCACTGATTACATTCTGCTGCTGCACTGAATATCTCCCCCACAGGGATCGTCGGTTGGATCACATCTTAGACTCTCGGTCACTTAGCTCGATGCTGTATCATGGAAACTAACTCGTACGCGTTCTGGTGGGTCAACGGAGCCGCCAGCCGGTTTTGTGAGACCAGTTTCAAGCCTTGCCAGGTTTTCTAAAGCCTTGATAGGAAAACCAAACGGAGGTGCTTCTTGATTCAGGCCCCTGATGTGTTGGTTCCTGTGGCCCCTCTAGGCTTCACACACACACACACACACACACACACACACACACACACACACACACACACTGTGGGACCGTCCTCCGGTGAGCGATCCCCTCCCCGCCTCCTCTTCGGTTCTCTTCCTGCCGACAGTGTTTTTATTCTGACGCTTCGATAGCTTTAATACTCGGCTCTCTGTTTTCTGTTGCCTGCCCGGCTCAGCGACACTCCCTCTGCCCTTAACTGTAACCGCCGTCTGAGGACGGAAAAAGTGTCTCAGAAAGGAAAAAAAAAAGGAAAAAAAAAAAAACAAGAATACCTGGATCCACGCCGCCTTATGTGCCCTACAGTAACCCCCTCCTGCCCTCCTGTCTTCCCCCCTCCCCCCCTCGTGCCACCTTCGTTTTCTCAAGGTGTGCCTCCGTCAGCAGAACTTCAGGCCGTGATTACTGAGAGTGAACTTTGCAACTGTGTGAGTGACGTTTGTGCATCTGCGAGTGTGTTTGTCAGCGATAGGAGAGAATATAAACAGAACAACTTTCCTTTCTGTCCTCTTCTCTGTGCACCGATGTGGGAACTTGTAAGTCCTAGTTCATGAACTCTGACCTTTGACCAGGCGCTCATTCAGTCCCTTGTGGCGGCGGCGGCGGCGGCGGCGGCGGCGGCGGCGAGGGGGAGTTACGTGGGAGAAGCCCCACTGTCTGCCCACAGTCAATGTTTTATTTATGGACCTCTGCACTTTTGGCTGTGATGACTTCAGTACTTAAGTAGTTACCTAAACTGTATTTTTAAGGATTTTATACAATATTTACATGCAATACGATATGAATTGATTTTTTTTTTTTTTTCCTTTGCCAACCTTTTTGTTTTTGTTTGTTATTTAATTGTCTTTATTTTGGCATGTCTTGTCACTATTATTCACAAACAAACATGCCTGTTGAATCTATTTTAGGCATCAAATGTTGTTATGGGGACGTTCCCTGTATGTTTCTGTGTATCATGATTCTGATGACAGCTGAACACCGGGAAGCAGGTGTTACTAAAACGTTTGCTGGATGAGCTTAACTTTGTCGTCGCCCTCTGCTTCGAGTACAAATAACTGGACCCGAAGGAGGACATGAGGAGTCCACACTTTGGTTCGGGGAACTGAAAACCTTTTTTTTTTTTTTTTTTTTCTGTCACGTCCGGGTTTGATTTGAGATTTTTCTTTTGTACACTTTCATAGAAGTCTGGACCCAAACAGAAACTGTCATCTTCTCCTAATTTTGTTGTGTTAGGATAACTTGAGCCTGAAGAAACACATCATAGGAAACAGAGTTGCAAAGTGAGAGCGAGCTGGTTAGGAAGCAAAGTGCCATTTTATTAATTCCCAGACAGCGACGGTGTGAACACTCAGTATAAGATGATAACGAATCAGTCGGAAAGGTTCATTCCTGTCTTAGAACATATCTGGTTAAACAGCGACTTCCAAACTGTGAAGATGTAAAGAAAACTCAAGCTAGCAGCTAAAATCTAGTTTGGCTGGAATTATTTTTATTATTTTAACAATAACGACGATTGAGTGTTTGAATATGGGCTGAAGGTGGTTCAGTGGTTAGCACTGTCGCCTCACAGCTAGAGGGTCGTCGGTTCGTGTCCCGGTGAGGAGTCTCCATGTTCTCCCCGTGCAGCTCCGGGTTCTCCGGGTTCTCCGGCTTCCTCCTACAGTCCAGAAACATGCTGAGGTTCATTGGTGATTGTAAATTGTCCGTAGGTGTGAATGTGAGTGTGCTTGGTTGTCTGTCTCTAAGTGTAGCCCTGTGATAGACTGGTTACCTGTCCAGGTGAACCTGCGTTCAACTTGCGTCAGCTTGGATAGGCTCTAGTCTGGT